>NW_027522720.1:2905000-3002282 GCF_052094955.1 Ictidomys tridecemlineatus
TAAAATAAGCCTCAGTGGCGAAGCAGCCAAAGACTATATTCACAGCATGAAGTGGATGACTGATAAAATAGGTGAAATTTTTGTCTAAAACATTTAACTTTTTTCCTATTCCCTGAAATAAATTGAAGAGTATTGGTATTAGTTCTTCTTTAAAGGTCTTGTAGAGCTTGGCTGTGTAACCATCTGGTCCTGGGCTTTTCTTGGTTGGTAATCTTCTGATGGCGTCTTCTATTTCATCGTTTGATATTGGTCTGTTTAAAATTGTGTATATCTTCCTGATTCAAATGGAAAAATCATATGACTTAAGACATTTATCGGGATTGGGGTTGTAGCTCAGTGGCAGAGTGCTTGCCTAGCATGCCTGAAGCAAGGGTTCGATTCTCAGCACCACATACAAATTAATAAAAAGATCCATTCACAACTAAAAAAAATTTTAAAGAAATGTATCGATGCCTTCAATGTCTTCTATTTTATTGGAGTATAAGTTTTCAAAATAATTTCTAATTATTCTCTGTATTTCTGTAGTATCTGTTGTGATATTGCCTTTTTCATCGTGTACGTTGGTGATTTGAGTTTTATTTCTACTTCTCTTCATTAGCATAGCTAAGGGCCTGTCAATTTTATTTATTTTTTCAAAAAACCAACTTTTTGTTTTGTCAATTTTCTTCAATTGTTTTTTTGTTTTGATTTCATTGGTTTGAGCTCTAATTTTAATTATTTCTTGCTTTCTACTGCTTTTGCTGCTGATTTGTTCCTCTTTTTATAGGATTTGAGATGTAATATGAGGTCATTTATTTATTAGCTTTTTCTTCTTTTAAGGAATGAACTCCATGCAATGAACCTTTCTCTTAGTACTGCTTTCATAGTGTTCCAGATTTTGATATGTTTTGTCTATTTTCTCATTTACCTCTAAGAATTTTTGATCTCCTTCTTTATGTCTTCTGCAACCCATTGTTCATTCAGTAGCATATTGTTCAGTCTCAAGGTGATGGAGAAATTTTTATTTTTCACTTTCTTATTGATTTCTAATTTTATTCCATTATGATCTGATAAAATGCATGATTGTATCTCTCTACTTTTTTGTATTTGCTAAGAGTTGCTTTGTGGAATATTATATGGTCTATTTTGGAGAAGGATCCATGTATTGCTGAGAAGAAAGTGTACCTGTTTGATGCAGGTTGAAATATTCTACATATGTCAGTTAAGTGTAAGTTATTGATTGTATTATTGAGTTCTTTAGTTTCCTTAATGAATTTTTGTTTGGAAGATATATTTAGTGGTGAGAGAGGTGTGTTAAAGTCACCCAAAAATATTATGTTGTGTTCAATTTGAACTTGAGAAGAGTTTGTTCGATGATCATAGTTGCACCATTGTTTGGGGCATATATATTTATGATTGTTATGTCTTAATGGTATATGCTTCCTTCAGCATTAGATAATGTCCATCTTTATCCCTTTTGATTAATTTTGGCTTGAAGTCTACTTTATTTAATATGAGGGTGGACACCCCTTTTTGCTTCTGCAGCCCATGTGAGTGGTATGATTTTTCCCAACCTTTCACCTTCAGTCTCTGTATGTCTTTTCCTATCAGATGAGTCTCCTGGAGGCAGAATATTGTTCTTTTATTAATCCAGTGTGCTAGCCTATGTCTTTTGATTGGTGAGTTTAAGCCATTAAAATTCAGGGTTACTATTGAGACATGGTATTCCCAGCCATATTTGTTTATTTTGGTTATTTTACTTGATTGATTTTCTTCTTTGATTAGTTTTTCTTTTAGAGTACTACCTCCCTCTATTGATTTTCATTGTTGTTTTTCATTTCCTCTTCATGGACTATTTTGCCAAGGATGTTTTGTAAAGCCAATTTTGTGGCCATACATTCTTTTAACTTTTGTTTATCATAAAAGGTTTTTATTTCATCTTCAAGTCTAAAGTTTAATTTTGCTGGATAGAAGCTTCTTGATTTGCACCCATTTTTATTTGTAATTTTTTATTATTTGCTCAACCCAATACACTGATCTTGACATATCATACATTTGATTCAAATAGGGTATGAATTCTCATTTTTTCACATGTACAGATTGCAGGATCACATTGGTTATACATCCATGTGTATACATACAGCAATCTTAGTGTCAGTTGTATTCTGCTGCCCTCCCTATCCCCCCTCCCCTCCCCTCCCATTACCTCTCTCTTCTCATTCTACTTTGACACTCATCTCTCTCTTTTTTCTTCCCTTCAACCTCACACCATCGTATATGTATTTTGTGAAATCATGAGGGTCTCCTTCCATCTTCCATGCAATTCCCCTTCTTCCTCCCATTCCCTCCCACCTCTTTTCCTTGTTTTGTGGTAATCTTCTTCTCATGCTCTTCCTTTCTACTCTGTTTTAAGTCAACTCCCTTATATCAGGGAAGACATTCAGCATTTAATTTTTAGGAATTGGCTAACTTCGCTTAGCATAATCTGCTCTAGTGCCATCCATTTCACTGCAAATGGCACCCATTTTTTTTTCAGAGCTTTATATATTTTGTTCCAGGATCTTCTCTCTGTGTTTGTGGCATTGGGGTCTCAGGTGGCTGAGAGGCACAGCCTAGACTCCAGAGAATATCTCTCTGGGGCTTCCAAATATTAAGGCACTATTCCAAAATCCCAAATAAAACTCTGTGTCTTTTTGAAGTAAAGATAAAGAATTTATTCTGGCCAGGGCCAAGGAGGGAACACAAAGACACCAGTTCTGCAGCCCAAGAATTGAATGCTGGTGGGGGGCATCTTAAAAACACAAAAAAGCACAAAGAAGGGAGGCAGGGGAGGAAAGTACAATCATAAGACATATTTCACAAAATGGAAAGAACCAATTTCTCAGAATTGGCACCTTTTTGTGCATAGTCAGGAAGCAAGCTTTCATTAGTTCTACGGTTATGGACATTGTTGTAAGGGAGCAAGTTGACAAGGGTGGCGATTTCAGCTTCTATGTAAATGGGCTCATGCAGAAATGGGGGCCAATTCTACCCAGGGTGAATTGTCTGAACAAAATTGGGTCAGACTGACTTAATTTTCAAATCATCCCATAACAAATCCATTTACAATTTTTTTTATTAATGTCCTATGAAAACATGTGATGCTGGGACCCATTGTGCCACACCCATGCATGCACATTCCATGTTTAGTGAGATTCATTCCACTCTTCTTCCCTTTTTATGTCCCTTCTTCTTCCTCCTCAACCCCCTCCATCTATTCTACTGAACTTTCCTCTAGTTTTTATTAGTTGTTCAAAATATTACAAAGCTCTTGACATGTCATATTTCATACATTTGATTCAAGCAAATTATGAACTCCCATTTTTTGATGAAATTACTTCTCCCGTCTATTGTTCCCTCTCTCTTTTTCTTGTATTTTTTTAATCTCCACCTTATTTGCCTTACTTTGGATTAGCTTCCTCTTAGTAGAGAAAACATTTGATGTTTAATGTTTTGGGACTAGATTATTTCACTTAACATGACTTATCTTCATTTTAACCTTTAGCTTTGATAACCTATAACAGAAAGGAGCAAAGATCTACCAACAAAAATAACTATTTTATAGATTTTTTAGTGTTGTTTATATACTTACTTTTACCAAAATTCTGGATATTTTCATATGGTTTCATGTTAATATTTAGCAAAAAAAAAATAGTATCTGTTTCATTATAGTAGTCACAGGAGACTATGCAGCACTTCTCTCATTCTGGTAAAGTGTCTGAAACTTTCTGACTTTGTTGTTGCTAAAATAATTAATCACCATTGGGTTTTATTGATTAAACACCCTAGAAAATTTAATGGGTGTGAACCATTTATAATTCTGCAGGGTTACAGGGCATTCTCCGTGGAAAATTAGATTTGAGTTCCAACTGTTCTTTATGACAAGTGAAATCTGGGCCCAAACTGGTGTGTTGTAAGGTGACCAGTTAATCAGTCTGCTGATTTCACAATCTCAATGGGCCTGATTAGGGTGATTAAAATATGAACTTCCTAAGTTTTATGTGTAACTTTAAGTTGTTAGATAATAGTCAACCAGGATTATATCTACAAGGTAGAAAAACATTAGATACATGTCATTATTGGTGGCAGTCGAGGTCTGCCTTTCAGGACTCACTTTGATATATATCATCTGTGTCAAATTGTTAATAAAATCTTGACTTTTAGTGACAGGCTCTAAAGCAATGACTAACAGCATGTTCCTGGGTGTCACAAATTCCCATTCTTACCTTACCTGAACTGGTTATTGTCTACATTTTCTGAGGTTTTTGTGGTCCCCTGAGGTTGTTGTTTAATATTCAACCAGAATTTTGCTAGTGAGATAGTGTTGTAAAAAGCTATTGGATACATGTCATCCTTGCTGACATTGTTGGAATTGTGACATTTTCCAGCTGGCTGCTAGTCTCAGTCACCTCACTTACTTTCTCTAAGAATATGTAATTGAAAGATTTAGACTTAGAAGAATATAGATTTATTCCCATGGTCGGGTGTGTGAGTGATAGATTTGTGTCTATGTTTCTAGATTCCTAAAATGATTTCACTTCAATACTGTTACTATTTCCTCCTCTTTTTTCTAAAATTCTATGTATGTTTTTATCTGGCTGTTTCCCAACTCTCCCAACCTATGGGCATTCTGCAATTCTAAAAATGCTTCCACTTTTTCAGTTTAGTTACAGTAATGACCATATGCCTCACTACCAATTTCTCTATAAATCTGTATTTTATTACTAAAATGAGGAAATTGAGGCAGGATATTTTGTAAAGAAATGATGCCATTCAGTCACATCCATGCTGTCCCAAATGATAGAAATTCATCATTTGTAAGGCTGAATAGTGTTATCTCTTGTATACATTCCACCTTTCCTTTTATCCATTCATTAATTTATGGAAACTAAAGTTGATTTTTATTCTTGGTTATCATGAATAATATTGCAATAAACATGGGAGTACACATGCCTTTATGACACATATTTTATCTAAATAAATATCCATAAGTGGGATGCTGAATCATATAGTAGTTCTATTTCTAATTCAATATTTGTTGTATGCTTGTAGGATTAGGATCTTTTTCCTGTTACATGTTAAACTCCATGAGAGTAATAATTCTGACGTTTATATGCAGTGCTGTTGCATGTCCCAAACACAGCAGGCATGCAGCCGAGCCAATTCATAGTGTCACTGAGGTAAGGAAAACACCTTCTCCAATGCCAAGAGAGAACACCATGGGACCTGCCAGTTTCCCTACAACATCCAACCATGAGGCCTACAAGGGTTGGTTGTTCCCCTTCTTCAGCAATCAAAGCTAGATACCACCTGGTTTCCCAAATAGACCTAATCAAGTGTGCCCCTACTGAGAAGTGTAAGCTCTTGAGAACAGAGTTAAAAAAAAATCTTGTTTGCATTTAAAAAATTACTCTCTATTTTTCACAGTCAAGATTAGAAATTGTGAAAATTGAATCTAACACTCAAATCATTTCAGCACAACACTGCCTCTCTGCAATGAGAGCAAATACTTAAACAATAGAAATCAGTACAGGTTTCCCATAAGAGGAGAAACTTGGGCTAACAATGTAAGGTATAATATCAGATTCATGGAGATCCTTACAATACTCTGTATCCAGTGATAGGATCTGAGCCTAATGCCCTGTGAATATTATTTGAGACTCCACATTGATAGTATATGAAGAATACTGAGACAGAAACTCAAATATTCAATGTTGACAAAGACATTTATTATACTTGAATATTTGCTGTAGTTATCTGTTTTTCATTATTTTTGGCCAGAACACCCTAATCTTAGTCATCTTTTTAATCTCAGCACTTAGAGCAGACCTCTAAAAGTACATGCAGATGCTTCAATACAACAAAGAGTAGATGGGAGACAAGGGGTGGTTTGGGTGCTTCCTGTATATGTTCAAATAAATTGTCAGTTTGCAAACTTTTTATGTTAGAAAACATTGCTTCTGGGGAATCAAATGGCACAAAGAACATGTCTCTTATTATTATCCCCTGTAGAGTAAGACCATTTGCATCAGTTGGGAAATAGTTCTGACTATATTTCATTCCCAAGTAATGATAGCTATTGCTTTTTTAAAAAAACATCAGAAATTTATCTGTTGCTCAAAACATTACATTGATCTTGACATATCATATATCATACATTTGATTCAAATGGGGTATGAATTCTTATTATTCCCACATTTACAGATTGCAGGATCACATTGGTTATACAGCCACATTTATACATACTGCCATAGTGTCTGTTGTATTCTACTGCCCTTCCTATCCACTTTCTATCCCCCCTCTCCTCCCCTTTTCTCACCTCACCTCTCTCTACCCCCTCTACCATAACTCATTTTTTCTCTTCTTCCCCTTTCCTTCACATCCTCTTATATGTATTTTTGTATAACAATGTGGGTCTCCTTCCATCTTCCATGTAATTACCCTCTTTTCTCCCATTCCCTCCCACCTCTCATCCCTGTTTGATGGTGATCTTCTTCTCATGCTCTTCCTCCATGCTCTGTTTTGAGTCACACCTCTTATATCAGAGAAGACATTTGGCATTTGTTTTAGGGATTGGCTAACTTCACTTAGCATAATCTGCTCTAATGCCATCCATTTCCTTTCAAATGCCATGATTTTGTTATTTTTTAGTGCTGAGTAATATTCCATTGTATGTGAAGTCTAAGCACTCTGGTTAGGGCCTAAGATGACAAGGGCAGAGGAACTGTCACGTTGGACTTGGTAATGGCACAGTATTTGTAATTATATGCTTTAATGGAAAATGAAAACATATGAATTTCCACAGGAAATTTATTTCCAAAAAAAATAAGGAAGGCATTGGGATTAAGTTGCCAGTGGTTATAGATGACACTCTGACCTTGTTTCAATGCATTCTGTGGACCCCTCTGATGGAGTCACAGAGGATGGTCCTACTCATTAATACCTTCAGTATCTCCCTGATTTTCGTTCCTCCTCTTTATCCCTGCTGAGGGAGGAAGGTAAGGATGGAGGAGAGAGAGAGAGAGAGAGAGAGAGAGAGAGAGAGAGAGAGAGAGAGAGAGAGAGAGAGAGAGAAAGGGGGAGAGGTGTTCTTACTTCTGAAAATGCCACAGGGGAGCTGCTGAGAAAATAACTATGGGATAGGAATGGAATCTCAACTGATTAGCTGTTAGAGTCATAGATCTGGCTATGTCTGATGTTGACCCTGTCAGGAAATGGCAAGTACTGAGAAATGAGAAGCAGAAGACTTTTCAAACTCCCTTCACGTTAGCTCTATCTATCCTATTTTGTTGTGATCCACAGCTGTTGTGAAGCCATTCACATTCACTGAGCCTCAGTTTCAACCTCTGTGAACCAGGGTTCACTCTATGAAACAGAGTCCATTAAAGTCAAGGAGAGAAGTCAGGAATATGTAAGAATTTCCTGGGCTAAAAATCAATCTCACCATGCCTGGAGATTGCCTCCCAGCTTTTCTTCCTGTCCTTTTCCTTGTCTGTAAGTATCTCTGTCACATATATCCTTAATCACATCTCTGCCGAGTGTCATTTTTCAGCCCTAAAGGTTTTCATATTCAGCTGTCAGGAAACTCAGTGTAGAGAATTGTCCATGGAAAGCTGTGATAGACCTGATCCCCAACTTCTCCATGGAGATTGGGATTTTCTTCACAATCAGCCTGGTGTTTCTCTGTCTGTGAGTAGCTGTCCAGGCCCTTCTCCTCTGAAACCCTGGAATTGAGGTGTTTTTTAGGGCCTTATTGTTTTAAAGTGTTTGGAAGGTCAAAACAGATAATGCTAGAAATGCATAAGTTTCTATTAATCTTAACTAGATGCTTAATATCTTCTTGAGTTACTACCCCTTCCCCCAACTTCCTATTCCTGTGTCTACAGGGGTTATTGAGAAAATTATTTCCTGTGATGATCTGATTAACTGAATTTTAGACCCAGACCAATGATCCAGAATACAATGGAGGAAAATAATACAAAATAAAAAAAAATTTAAAAAACTGACCGCCATGTGCAGTAGGAACCTCGCCCCTTTCTCTATTAACTTTGGGAATTCTGGAGGCATCTGGGTTATTTGGAGATTTGTTTTATTATCTTTATCTTCTCCATTATGTCTGCTGGAGGATATGTGTGACTGTCTTGTGGATATCAGGAATTCCTGTTCTCCTCCCTCCTACTCTCCAGCATCATTTACAAAAAGCTCCACAGTGCACCCCCTACCTAGTTGGAGGGTCACACTCCACCTTCCCTCTTTTCTGTGATCTTCCCCTGGAACCTCCATCCCCTCCTAGAACTCAATTTCTACATCATGCAATGTGCAGAACCATTTACCTCTAAGTGTTGAACTTTTAGAGCAGAGACAGCTGTTGGAAATACAGAGGAGGAATCCCAGAGCCCAGCTGGCCTTGCTGAGGAATGCCTGTGGATCCTTTAAACACAAGTCTTTTCCTGAAATAAATTTTATGATATTTTACAAGAGTTACTAGATTTTTACAGAATATTTGACACATTGTCTGCTTTAAAGGCTCATCTCTGGAGAAGAAGATGTTAATTCAACCATCTGGAACACATCAAAGTTTCTCTTTTGATATTGCACAGTACATCTCTTGCTATGAACAGGAAGAAACTTGAACTTCAAAGGGCACCTCTATTGTAACTGAAAGGTCTCTTGGGGAATATTCCTTTCATACACATAGAACTTTTTATACCTTCCCATTTGTCACTATGGGACCAAACTTCTGGGAATGACAGATACAGGATTCAGTGGTTGCTGGCAGCCTCTTTCCTTTTTCTCTCTTCTTTCTTAAGTTTGCCCCATCTCAGCCACATTGGAGTAAAGAGGTTTGCAGGATCCAGAACCCACAGCTGTGGGTTTAAGGACATGACATATCAAAGATGAGTTGCAGGCAGGTCTGCCCTAGGAAGCATCAGCCCTAATGGGTTTCATAAAGAGGTAGTTGATGAGACAGAGGCAGCAAATGAATGGCTTTGTAACTGACCCTATTTATAAGTGTGAGCATGGCTGGCACTGTGCTAACCATGCAAGTATCACTGGTTGTAGATTTCATGAGGAGAGGAATGGCCTCAACATTGGTTCCTTAGTAACCCATTTTTGTTCCCAGTGCCACTCAGGTGAAATGTGGAAAATCAGCCTTCCCTAAATGTCAAATCATACGGAGTGTCTGACAACAGCAATTTTGGTATCTCTGAAGGGGTTCAGATTTCTCTGATATCATGGGAAGCCTTGGACCCTGTTGTCATTCTATATATATATAAGAGCACTGTGAGCACTCCCAGATCTTTCTGAGAAGACAGATCGAACTTCCAGATCCTAAAATAGGTGCATGCTTCAGAGAAAAGAAAAATTATAAAACCCTCAGAACAAATTGTAAGAACGATATTACCACAGGTGCTTCATGACTTTGTGATGTTGAGAAGATGCACTTAAGCAAAATCTTATCATTCAAGGAAAAGAAAAAAAGTCTTTCTATTTCTAGCACATTTATTATTCCATTAATGAGAATCATAATTTCATGGAATAATCAATTTCACCAATCCACATAGGCAAATCAAATGCCCTGGCAGAATTTCAGTCTGAAGCTCTCAGGAACACTGTAGTTTGAGGATGTTTATCAACTCTTCATTTCAGGATGGGATCATAAAGAATTCATGTTCTTTTAGTTAATCATGAGTTTTAGGAGGTCCCTCACTGGAGGTGGAGGGGGAGAAGGTGGGTTAATGCAATTATTGCTTTGGGGATTTTGCTGTCATTATATCACCTACATGTCACCTCCCTGGCTTGACTGCTCTGGTTTCTGAGTCTGTGACAGGCAAGCCCCATATACTTTCACAATTCCTGTGTTCTGGCTTTCTCTTTTACAGTATAGCTATGGGACCTCCTCATGTGGACTTTTAAAGGAGCTGGAGATTCTGGGACCAAAACATCTGTTGTTTGGGGGAACTATTCTGGCTTGCTGCAAGGTAAGGGTTGCTTAAGTTTCCATTTTGCTTCTCCTGGTTGCAAAGATCCACTTAGTTCCATTTAGATTCTGCTCCTTGGGAAGAAGTGCTGAGGTTTCAGAAACTGTGTGTGGGCTCCACAGAGTATAGCCAGGATTTCCGTGGGGCTCTAACCTCATTTCTTTGGAGCCTAGTGTTTGCCTCAGGTTCACAGCCAAAATCTCTGGCACATTCAGAGGATTTTGTTTGTTCCAGTGAAAGACTCCATGCATTTTCTCTCTGAAAAAGCAATAATTTCCTCTCCATTTATCCCAAATCAACTTTTCAGTAGATGTGTCCCAAAATCCACATTCCTGTGACCTACTTTTGCATTTTAACAATGGAAAAAGTTATTCTTAACTTTCAGAAGTGGAAACTCAGAGCAAGTGTTGACCTTGCCTTCTCCTTGTGTAGAGGTGGCAGTTCTCCATCTCTCCATGCTGAGTGGGAACTCAGGAGGCAAGTTTTCTGATATTTGCTCACTTACTTTCTACTCCACACTATGCCTGGGATATACATAAGTCTGTTGGTCGAAGCAGACCACTGGTGTCTTAAGATTCCTAACTCTATGAGAACTCGAGGAGAGAGCTCATGAGGTAAGAGGAAAGTATGCCCCTGGAGGAGGTGAGCATATTGTTGGGTCTTGCTTTTTAATTCAATCTGCCAGTCTAGGTCTTTTGATTGAAAAGTTTAGGCCATTAACATTCAAGGTTATTATTGAGATATGATTTGTATTCCTTGTCATTTTGCTTCTGGTTTTTAATTTGATTTAGTTTCTCCTTTGGTTGAATATTACTTTAGTGTAGTTTCTCCCTTTGCTGGTTTCCACTTTTTTAACTTCATTCTCATGAAATATTTTGTTGAGAAAGCTCTGTAGCTCAGGCTTTCTAGTTGTGAATCCTTTCATTGTTTGTGATCATAGAAGGTTTTAATTTCATCTTTAAATCTAAAACTTAATTCTGCTAGATGTAAAATTCTTGCTTGGCATCTATTTTCTTTTACATCTTGAAATATTTTATTCCAGGAACTCCTACCTTTGAGGGTCTAGGTTGAGAAAACAGTTGAGATGAAAATTGGTTTCCCCCATATGTGATTTGATTTTTTTCTCACAGCCTTTAGAATTTTACCTTTATTCTCTGTAATTCATTCTCATTCTAATGTATCTTGGTGTAATTTTGTACATCAGGGGTAATGTAAGCCTCTCATATTTAATCTTCCATTCCATTCTTTAGGTTTGGTAAATTTTCTGATATTATATCATTAAATTATTGCTGCATTCCTTTGGTTTGTATCTCTGCTTCTTCATCTATTCTTATAATTCTTAAATTTTTTCTTTTCATGTTATCTCATAAATCTTGGATGTTCTATTATGGTTTCTGACTATCTTCTCTGCAGAGTCAACTCTATCTTCAAGATTATATATTTTGTCTTCATCACCTGAGGTTCTGTTTTCTAAGTGGTATACTCTGTTGGTGATGCTTTGTAATGAACTTATAATTTGGTTTATTTATTCCTTCATTTTTGAGGATTGTGGGTTTTTTTCCCCAGAATCTCTATGTGTTTCTTGAAGTAATCTTTTGCTACCTTTATTTTATCTCTTATCTCATTATTGGAGTGATATATTGTCTCCTGTATTTTCTGTGTTACATTATTCTGTGCCTTGAAAATCATTTTAATTGTGTATGTTTTGATGTCCTTCTCTGACATTTCTTCTACTTAGCTGTCAATGTATTCTATTATTGTACCATCTTGGTTTGTTTGGGGTCACTTTCTTCCCTTGTTTTTTTTTTAATGTTGTTTATGGGTCTTCCTCTATAGCAGTATAGATCTGAGGTATTACAGTTTCTACTCTATAATCTTGTAATGTCCCTGCAGGTTACCAATACCTCAACGTTAAGGGGTATATTAATATTTACAGCATCAAAAGCAAACAATATGCAGCCTTAAACTACGTAATTCCTACTTAGACAATTATAGTCTTGTCACAATAAACAGAAATAATTTATTCAATTAGTGTCCACATTAAAAATAGTAGGGTTGCATAAGGGTATACAGTTTTGAATGATGAACAAAACGGAGGCTTTAGGATATGGGATTTGTGAGGTAGAAGGTGAGAATATAGAGATATTAGGTCCTAGGGAGAGTGAAAGGGGTATGAAGCAAAGTAGGCTAGCAAGGATACCCCTGGTGTAACCAGGATAGAACCTTGGTGATGGTCTTGCATGTCCTGGATGTTGTCTCTAGATGGAATTAAGCCAGAAGAGCCATGCATTGGTAGATGTGGTTTGGACTTTTCCTCCACATGTGCATAGTTGATCTCCTCTTCCATACACGCAGCTGTGGTCAATCTCCTTTTCCTCCTCCATGTGTCTGGCTGAGGTCAGTCTCCTCCTCCTACCCACATTGGGATGAGGTCAGGTTCCTCCTCCTCTGTGTGTCTGTCTGTGGTCAGTCTGCTCTTCCTCTGCTCTGGGGCTTAGATCTCTCTGATCCACCTCCTTCATGTGTGGGGCCATGTTGGTCTGTTCTACTTCTTCCACATGTTGTCCCAGGAGATCTCTCCTATATCTCTTTAATTTCACCAAGGCAGTTTCTGATTGTTAAACTGTTTACAAAATGTATAATAAATTTAAGGATATCTTTTGATTTTTGTAAACCCATGCAGATGTATGATTTTTGTACTGTACTCTGGATACTAAACTGTACTGTAAAAGTTAAAAACAGTAAAATGTAAAGCTTAATAGAGCACTTTGCCATGTTGATGTTCTACAAACTAAAATTATCTGTAACAAAAGTCTCAGATATGTATAGGAATAACAAATTGGGTTGATATTTATTAATGTCATTAAATGTTTTACAACCAGATAAAGTAATCTGTTGTCAATAAGTTATATATAAAATTTTGTGTTACTCTTCACATTACAATTGAAATATCAATGCACTTTTAAAAATAATGAGAGCCTTATCTGTTTAAGGTAAACTTGTAAAACATGAAAACATTTTGCCACTTACCCACACAAAAGGAAAGTTAACAGCCCCCTTAGCCTTTCTCTGATCCAGGTTTTAAATGTAATGTTATATTGTGTTAACTTATATTCATATAGACTCAGGAAATAATATATGCCAACTTTATAAAATGACATTTAAAAAGGCAAAATCAATCTCAAACGTAAAACTCATTACCTAAAATTTGTCAAGTCCCACCTTACCTGAGACAAAACTCTGCCTTCCACCTACTACGTGTTAAAATGGCTCCAAAATGAGCTGGATTTCAGTTCAAATAAAGTTAGTAATCATTTATAGTTAAAAACCACAAGTAAAGCATGTCCTACATTAAACATAAATGGCTGTTACTATGACACAAAACAATACACATAAATCATAAGCTCTAAAATCATAAGCAGAGGGGGAAATGAATCAAAACAAACCTAAATGAGTATAACTGAAAGAATAGATTACTTTGATCTCAAAGAGGAATATAATGTATAAGATAGCCAAACTTCAAGATAGCTATTACACAAACTAAGCATATTTTTAGTCTTGTTAATTTCATTATTAAGTAAAACAAAGACTATGACTTTGTCTATGTCAAATTGTTTTACAAAGTATTAACATCTAGTTGGATGGGAACTTATTCACTCATCCTGACTACCCCAATGGCCATGAAGGTAAATGAACTCACAGGGTGGATTTATCTCACCTGAGTCAAGACAAAAAAATATCTCCTTCAAAAGATTGGACAGACTAAGAGACCTCAACCACCCTCTAAAGATAAAACTAAAAAAAAAAGAAAAGTTAATTATATTTTTTCTCTTACTCAGACTGTGTTCTAAGTCCAGAATTAATAAAAAAACATATTTTGTGAATCAATTATATATATGACTCACAATATATATTCATTTGCATATAAAATACTATATATTCATTGTTATATATATATGATTCACAATATATATTCATTGATATATATTCATATATATATATATATATATATATATATATATATATATATATATATATATATATATATGCCATTACAACCCCCTACCTCATTCAAAAGGGGGAAAAGTTATGGGCCAGGATATAAGTCCCTTAACCAGACAAACCATTTTACTCTGAGACTCCATTTCATATAAGAAATTCTTTTGCCAGAAAAAAACCCTGCCACTGCCATCCTGATCCTGCTTAGCACACCCTGCTTATAAATGCAAATGTTTCTCTTCTTCTTGTACAATGTAAAGTTATTCTCTTTTTGGTTCCCATTTTTTTTGGCAATGTACCCTAACTACATAGAATGATTGTCTAGATATTAGTAACTATTCTTTCAGTTATACTCATTTAGGTTTGTTTTGATTCATTTCCCCCTCTGCTTATGATTTTAGAGCTTATGATTTATGTGTATTGTTTTGTGTCATAGTAACAGCCATTTATGTTTAATGTAGGACATGCTTTACTTGTGGTTTTTAACTATAAATGATGTGTTCAAACCCTTGGAGTGGGCCAAGTAGTGCAGACAGTGGTGAATAAAAGTTCCAATTCCTATATTGAGTTTGACTCAGTGATTTATTGTAATCTCATTATAAAAATAAAGCACTAATTTTCAAAAGTAGAAATAAGACTAGTAGAATAGAGAAAGGGTAACAAAAGGAATGAGAATAGGAGGGACAGAGAAATTACTATGGTCTGGAGTGGAGCAAATTATATTCCATGTTGTATGATTATGCACATCCATTTTAATGGGAATCCTGTGTTTACAGCCACTGGGTGATTCTTTGTAGGAATTATGAGAGAGCAGAAGTGGAGCTCTTCACCACCTCTCTGGTGAGTCAGGGGAAGGGGTTAGTGGGGATACATGATGCCCTGTGTGACTTCTGAAAGTTGGTTAGAAATTCACTTAATGAAAAACAGGTTGGGACGCTCCAGGAGAAGACTATCCTGTATAGAGAAAAGAAAACAAGAACATGTCACATTTAGGGAGCTTGAGATGTGATAAATGATAACAATCCCTTAAAACATCTTATGGAGGTATAGAGTGAGACAAGACTGAAGAGGCCAGCATGTCTTAGTAAAGAAGAATCAGGTGTTGCTGAAGGCAATTTGGTTTTATCCTTTGGGTGTTAGTAGCATTTGGAGGGATTTTAGTACAAAAGAAATGTCAGCTGGGCATCGTGGTACACTCCTGTAAACCAAGTGACATGGGAGGCTGAGGCAGGAGGATCACAAGTCTAACGGCAGGCTTAGCAACTTAGTGAGGTCATAGCCTACTTAGCAAGACCCAAGATTCAAAGAAAAAAGTAAAAAGTCTGAGTACCAAAATCAATAAATAAATATTAAAAGGCCCATTTTACAAGGCTCTGCCTAGTGCTGAGCAGGGCATTTCCTGGATAATACCAGCCTGCAGTCCCATCAAGCAAGTTATAAATTCACTGTCCCATGTGGAGGGGAGAGTGTGCAGGTTTTGCAGTGCTTTTCAACATGACCCCATGATGCTCATCTTCTCCTTACTCATTTTCTCTTTCATGAATTCTGATTTTTCTTTGATTTATTGGCTTTGTCCTCATTTACTTCCTGCTTTCCTGACTATCAAAATGATTCAGATTATAAAATGACTGAACTCTTTCTACCTCTGACTGTCTGCTGACTCCAGAAATTCAGTGAATTCACATTTAGTAATAAACTAAAGGTTGTCTGTGGATTTGTCTTTACAAGCAGTTCTGCACCATTTCATAACAATTATGAAAGAATTCTGGGAGGTGTGAAAAGAAATTTTAACCCATGTGAGGCTGAAACATCAGCCAGGTTTTTGAGAGAATCTCTTGTCCCTTCAGCAAAATTTGGAATGAGAAGTTCTGGCTCCAGGGCCCCACTTCAGGATTAAATTGCCTCAGCAATTTTCTTAATCAGTGTTGGTTTCATGGCTATAACAAGGGAATTAAAACAACCATCTCTAGTTGTCTCACAGAGTAGAAATAGGATCTATCATTAAGAGAGATGTAAATGAGCTTTCTAAACTATGAGGTACTCTGTTCCCTTATTGGTTATTTTCAAAAGAAGAAAGGCTCAGGGATGGAGCAGGATGTGAGCAGCCATGATGAAATCTTCTTACTCTTAACCTCAAAATTTTCAGAAGGTTTCCTCTTCCAGAGTTAGGAGGGGAGATAGGATGTTCCACACAGAGCTAAAATGGCATCTTCAACTTGTGCCTTTGTAGAAGACAGAGCTCTGGGTACAACACTTTCAGAAGATCTGGGCCACATTTCAGTCCCTTATCTCAACATATGTTGCAGTAGGTGAGGATAATCCCATGTTGCAAGATTAAGACCCTGGGCTCTAGAGTTAGATGATTTAAATTAGAACAGTGGCTCTAGTAGTAATATCTAGGTAACCATGGGTGGATGAGTAAAACTTGTGGGACTTAGTTTACTCATTCATAAAATAATGACTATAACCACACAAATCTCATAAAGTTGTTGGATAGATTGTGCCAGATAATGAAGAAGAAGTTCTTAAAACAAACAAACAGAAAAAAAAAACATACACTAGGAAAGACAGTGGAATTAATTGAATGTCACCTTCCTATGTTCATATATGAATACAAGACCAATGAAACTCCACATCATGTACAACCACAAAAATGTTATTCTTATTAAAATAAGTTATACTCCATGTATGTGTAATGTCAAAACACACTCTACTGTCATGTAAATCTAAAATGACTAAATAAAAAATATGGATAAGTAAATTAATTCTAGCTATTCTTTCCTGAGTTATTGATTTCTGTGTGCGGTTCCTTTTTTTTTTTTTTTTTTTTTTTTTTGCACTCCCAATTGACAGACCTCTGTAGATTTTACAGCTCAGGAAATCTGTGGCAGGTGTATCATCTTTTAGTTCCAGTTAATTCCATCTTTTATGCATCCTGATCATAGGATCTCTTGGATTCTGCATGAATTGGAGAAATTTGGGGACTATAATATACAAGATAATTAGAATAATGTGGAAGGGGTGTGTTTCATGCCAAACCTGAGATAGGCAGGCAGTGCTGAGTGGGTCTTCTGATTGAGATAACAAGGCTTTTGGACCTTTTTGGTCAACTTCTCCCACATAACGAAAGAGGTCCAGGCAGACTTAATGCCTCACACTTTCCACGCCTCCAGTCCCATTGATCCTGTTGTTTTTATATTTTTTAAAGAACGAGTGATTTGAAGGAAAAAAAAGGATGAATGTGTCAAATCCTGCTGCAAAGATTTCAGTAAAGAATTCTTTTACTTCACAGAATTTATCCCAATCTGTAATTCAAAATCTGTATGAGTGGAATTTTTGTTTTTGCTGTTTAGTGTTTCTTTCCCCCAGGAAAATTTAAACTTCGTGAAGGCCAAGGTTCTGCCTGGCTTATGTGTAATGCATGGCTCAGATCCTAAATACAGCAGGCATGCCAGACCAGTCACCCTTCAGTGATACTGGGGTGAGGTATATACTTCTTCCAGTGCCAAGAGGGAATGTCCCTAGATCTGAACCTCTCCTCACCAACACAAACAAAAAGGCCAGACAATTTGGCCATTCCCTCTCTCAGCTACAAAGCTTAGATACCTGCCCCTCAAAACTTGCAAGATGAAGGTAGTCCCTACTTTTAAAAAAGGGCATTTGATAACTGAGGTACACAGATAATATTTCTATGTTCTTTTATTCATTTCTTTCTTTTTACTTTTTGCATATTTAATATTATGACTTTTGTGTTTTGAATGTAAAGCATAAACCAGTTTATTCCACCTTTTATGCATCCTGATCATAGGATCTCTTGGTTCCTGCATGAACTGGAGAAATGTGGGGACTATTCCACCTTGAGCAATTTACTTGCCCCTGAATGTCAGAACAGGCTTCTCAAAGAGATGTCACATGTGCTGACGAAGAACAAGGGGACGGACCATCCCATGGCAAGAAAGAAACTCCACCATTCAGGATTGATAGGATGCTGTTTCTCATTCCACTATGATTACTTTATTTGGCATCCTGAAATTGCCTGTTTATGTGTGCCTCTCTCAAATCATCAAAATATCTGGGGCTGAGTTTCTGTGTAACCAAGTACTTAGAGCAGAAATTTATAGATGAACAGTGAACCAAAGTTGGTGCCCTTCAACAGGTGAATGGATAAAGAAAATGTGTTCTATATACACAACAGAATATTACTCAGCCTAAAGGAATGAAATTATGAAATGTTTTAGTATATGAAGGGAGCTGGAAAATATTGTGCTAAGCCAATCCCAGAAAAACCAAAGGCCGAATGTTTTCTCTGATATGCAGATGCTAATTCACAATAAAGGTTGGGGGTTGGGGAAGAATAGAATTACTTTGGATTACACAGAAGGAAGTGAAGGGAGGAGAGGGGATAGGAGATAAGAAAGATATTAGAATGAATCTATTGGTTGTACACTATGTAGAGATACGAGGGTTGAGTAATCATTTGCATAGAGTAATAATGTGTGATTCATTCTATTATTCTTCTCTTTTTGTTTTATTTTGAGGAAAGGTCGATCTAAGTTTCTTAGGACCTCCCTGAGTTTCTGAGGCTGGTTTTTAACTTGCAATCCTCCTGCCTCAGCCTCCAGAGTCTTGGGTATTATAGGCAAAATATAAATTGTCCTACTGTTTGAGATAAATAAGGAAAGACTGTACCAAATAAGCGTTGTAGGAGATGTGTTTTGGAGGCTGAGCAGGAATGTTTTATGAGGCACAAAATCATACTAGGCAGACAAAACTGTGTGGGCAAAGATTTCAGAATGTTTTGATGAAAGTCTGTTTTTAACAACAGCAGCTGTGTTGCAGAGACACATAAGGAGATTTAAGCTAGTGGCTTTGCTTTGGTTTCTCACGATATCAAATAACCTATGACATTACCAATTACACAATGATTTATTGATTTCCCACAATATATAAACTAAAAGTATTACAGGAGTTCCAGGCCAGGTACAAAAGCCAGATCTGGCCACTCACCTGAATAAACAAACCCAAATGCTAATTGTGAAAAGCAAGAAAAGAACTTTAATACCAGCCACAATGCGATACATGCTTTAGGCATATATTCAGCATGCTGACATGACCTGAAGGTTTAAATAGAAGAATAATTGGAGAAGTGGAGAAGAAGAAGTATGCATTTTTAAGTAGTCTTGGCCAAACTGTAGTCTGATGGATCATTATCTCAGTTCTAGCACTCTGAGAAGTCCTTATCACTTGAAGTGGGTAAATTTAACGTATTGAATAGTATGTTCATTTACCAGACCTGGGATGCTAGAAGGGGCAGTGTAGGTCCCATTAAATGATTGCTCCTGTTGAGGAAAGAATCTCCTCATGGTGATGTGTCTATAATGCTGTGTCATTTTTAGAAGGGATTGAGCAATGACTGAAAACTTCTAGGCACCACACCAGGTCTCTGAAACAAGGTACTGTAAAAGCTGATGATTTAATGTTTCCTCAATTTTGCCTCAGTTTTCAAGGGGGTATCAAATATATTAGGTAAATTTGGGTTAATAAATGTGGTATTTTTAGTTTTTAGATGAGCACTACTTAAATGATTAACATGTCTATGTGCATAGCTGAGCAGTCAAAAATATTAAGTTAGTAAATGATACCAAATACAGGCAGAACACCAAGCTTTATCCTGCTTTTAGTTACCCACTGAACAGTGGACCTCAGAGTCACTGCATTTACCAAAGGTAGCTTCTTGAAGTTCTAATTATAAAAAGACAATGTAAGACAGTGCATGATTCTTTACCAACTCCAAAAAGGACACCTCACCCTCCAATTTCAGGAAATGGAGACAGTGACCTTTCTTCTGGCTGTAGCTCTTGTCTCACCTCATTTTCCAGCACATAAACTGGCCTTGCACCACTTGGCACAGAAGGGATGCTCTGCCGGCACATTTCTCCAAACAGCATCCCCCAGAGTCAAAAGGAAAATTCAGAAGACAGAAGTGTTGAAAAAAAGTGGTGATGGATCTGATCCCAAATTCTTCCATAGAGACCTGAGTCCTCCTATCTATCAGCCTGGTGCTCCTCTATCTATAAGGAGCACCATTAGGAGCGCCAACCTGATTAGGCCCCCAACTCCAGAGAAGAGGAGGCTAGCAGCACTTAAGACTGAAATTGAGACAGAAGTCCACACAGGTTATATCGGACTTCTGTCTGCATTTCACTCTTAATTGCTGTCTAGCCTTTTCTCCTCTGGAACCTTGGAGTTGGAGGCCTAATCAGGTTTCTGTTTCCCTTATATTTGGAAGATCAAAGAAATGATGCAATTGAAATTGCTATGAACACTTAAGAAGTTCCTCTTCATCTTGGACAGACTTCTTGAGCTCCTCCCCACCTCTAAATCCATATTCTTTTGGGTAGATGGCTTGGTGGTGAGGTTTGTTCCTGGGGATGATCTGATTAGCTCTGAGTTTGCACCTAGTGTAATGAACCAGAAATAAACATATACAGCTAATGAATAAGTTATTACTATGTACAGTGTAAACTTCACCCTTTCGAGCTTTGAGAATTTCGGGGACAACCAGTTTGCTTGGGTTTTGCCTTTATCCTCTGGGTTTTTTGTCTTCTGCAAAACAAATGTAAAAGGAATATCTCTCATGCATGTGGGGATTCCTGACTCCTCCTGCCCCCAGCACTGTGGTGAGCCGTTCCTGCGGACTGTGGTCGCCATTACATGATGGCGCTGGCTCCGCTGTGGTCTGTGAAGGACAACTCCATATCAGAGAGAGTTGGCGTATTGTCAACTCCTTATCAGAGAAAGTTGGCGTGTCGTTCTCTAGCACCCTGTGAGAAGGGTCCACGTGGCAGCTTCGCATTGGGGTTCGAGGTGCTTTATTAAGGCTGGGAGGGGCATCCAATTATTATTCCGGGAATTAGAAGAATTATTAGAAGAATGTCAAGGGCCTGAATAAACTGCTGAAATAAGATTCCTGAGTCGCGTCTTCCTTGCGGGCAAGGGGGTCGTGACAAGTGGTGCTGAAACCCGGGAGAAAAGAAAAAAGAAAAAAAAAAAAAGAAAAACCCAGGAACCAGAACTTTCAGCAGTCAGGGAGGCGCACCGGTAAGTCCCAAGTAAGGTGGGACCTGCTGTTAAAAAGCGGAGGCTCCTCTATAAATAAAGAGGGAGCGTTAAAAGGTACCTACTCCTCTGTAAATAAAGAGAGGGCGTTACATCGCATAGCAATTGCACTCTGTATTTTCGTTTTGTTTTCTGTGTATTTTCGTTTTGTTTTTGTGTACTTTCACTTTCGATTTCTTTGTTTTCTTGTGTTGCGTCATGGGTGCCGTGACTTCAAGTCCACTTCTTCTGGCCCTAGATGGCCTTTTACGTTCCAAGGGACTGGAGGTGAAATGCAGTACCTTAGAGAGATTTTTACAGAGGGTAGATACAGCTGCACCGTGGTTTGCATTTTCGGGCAGCCTCACTACACCCAACTGGGATAAATTAGGCAAAGACCTTGATTTTGCTTGTGAGCAGGGCATGTTAGAGGGCAGGGTGATACCCCTCTGGAAGATGGTCCGTAGTTGCCTTACAGATGGCAGATGCCAAGAAGCGCTTGTTAAAGGGCAAGAAGTTTTAGAACAATTGCATGAGGAAAAAATCAAAAACAACAGAGAGTGAAGTGTCTCAGGAAGGGGGGAGTGTGCGGGGCATGGAGAACGGGAGGAGACTTTATCCAGATCTCAGTGTGCTGCGCACGCCCCCATGCGAAAGTGGGTCAGAGGTAGAAGATAATGAAGAGGAGGAGCTGGAGACGCTGTCTCGGCAGCTAGGGAGTTTAGGTACAGGGAACAGAGATAAGCAAGGGCTCAAAAAAGGACAGCCTCCCGATCCGCCTCCGTATGGCGGGGGTGTTTCGGGACGAAGTTTCCACGCCCAAACATGGAGGGTTGTTAACGCTAAGATGGGTCTTGCTTATCCAGTTTTTCAGGATGATAATAGGGGAAGATTTCATGAGCTTTTGGATTTCAAAATTGTAAAGACCCTGGCGGAGTCTGTGCGCACTTATGGGGTCGATGCCGCTTTTACACTAACTCAGGTAGAGAATCTGTCTAGATACTGCATGACTCCCTCTGATTGGGCTAGCCTCGTTCGGGCTTGCGTCTCCCCAGACAAATATTTGGACTGGAGAGCATTTGTGCTAGAGGGCGCAGCAGAGCAGGCCGCCCAAAATCATGCAGCAGGACACCCCCATTGGGACAAAGACATGCTTTTGGGGCAAGGGAGATTTGCTAATCAACAGACAGGATTTCCTCTTAAAGTATATGACCAGATTAATAATATTCGCATTCGGGCATGGAAATCACTTCCAAATAGAGGAGAGGTGTCTGGTAACCTGACTAAAATAACACAAGGCCTTACAGAACCCTTTTCAGATTTTGTAGCAAGGATGGTGGATGCCACTGCTTTCCTCTGTTCCTCAGGGCTGGCATATCATTGCTATTGACATTAAAGACTGTTTCTTTTCTATTCCTTTGCATCCTAAAGACTCACAGAGTTTTGCCTTCACCCTTCCCTCATGTAATCATGAGGAACCAGATCAAAGGTTTGAGTGGGTTGTTTTACCACAGGGAATGTCTAACAGTCCTACGATTTGTCAGATGTATGTAGGGAAGGCACTCGCACCTCTCAGACAAAAATATCCTTCCATCAAGATTATTCATTATATGGATGATGTATTATTGGCAGCCAAATTAGAACAGTCAGTTAATGAGGCCTATAAAGACTTGGTGAAGTTGTTAGCTCAATATGGATTACATATTGCACCTGAAAAGGTTCAAACAGGGGATTCTATTAAGTATTTGGGAGCGATGATTGGATATGACATGTTAAAACCACAAAAGGTTACTATAAAAACTCAAGATCTCCAAACTCTAAATGATTTTAAAAAACTGTTGGGTGATATTAATTGGATAAGAGGTTATTTACATATTCCTAATATCGTGCTCCAGCCTTTGTATGCTATTCTTAAGGGTGATCCAGATCTTACTTCCCCTCGTACCCTCACTAAAGAGGCCAGAGCGGCCCTTATAAAAGTAGAAGAAGCTATACAACATGCTACTCTATGCAGGCTCCAGAGTGATAAACCTTTCCAGTTATGTGTGCTTGACACTATGCGGCAGCCTACTGGAGTACTGTGGCAAGATGGGCCTTTACTATGGATCCACCCACATGTATCCCCAGGAAAATCTTTAGAATACTATCCTGATGCTGTTGCAGCATTAGCACTTAGAGGGATTCAACAGAGAATTCAATTTTTCGGACAAACACCTTCTTCTCTTATCATACCCTATTCTAAAGCTCAAATTAATGTTTTGTGTGCTACTCTGGACAACTGGGCCATTCTATGTTGCTCGTTTCAAGGGGATATTGATAATCATTACCCTTCTCATCCATTACTCCATTTTGTTAAAGAACATCCTATCATTTTCCCTAGAGTAACTTTGCCCACTCCAATTCCGGGGGCTGTTAACATTTTTACTGATGGCTCTAAGTCTGGAATGGGAGCTTATGTGATTAATGACTCTCCCCCTGTCCAGCATCAATTTGCTCCTGGAAATCCACAATGGGTAGAACTACAAATTGTCATTGCAGTTTTTAAACAGTGTTCTTTTCCTTTCAATCTCATTTCGGACTCCATCTATGTGGTGCAGGCGCTCAAAATTCTGGAGGCTGTAGGAGCTATTAGTGACACCCATAATGTATCTACTTACTTTAATCAGCTTCAACAGCTTATCTGTAGCCATACTGCCCCTTTCTATCCAATGCACATTCGGGCTCACACCTCTCTTCCTGGCCCGTTATCACAGGGTAATGCCTGTGCTGACTCGGCAACTAGAAGCCAGTTGATATGCTTGGCCTCCTTTTTAGAAGAAGCTAAATTGTTTCATCACAACTTTCATGTCAATGCTATGACACTGCACAGACGTTTTTCCATCTCAAGATCGGATGCTCGTCAGATAGTATTACAATGTCCCCATTGTGTCACATTTCTTCATCCTCCTACTTATGGTGTAAACCCATGGGGATTGAAGCCATTGGTTGTCTGGCAAATGGACGTAACTCACGTGCCTAACTTTGGTAACCTCAAATATGTACATGTTTCTATTGACACATACTCTGGAATTATTCATGCTTCTGCTTTATCGGGAGAAAGGGCATGTAATGTCATTACTCATTGCTTAGAGGCATGGGCAGCATGGGGTGCACCTGCATCCCTTAAGACTGATAATGGACCTGCTTATACTGGCAGACAGTTTACATCTTTTTGTTCTAATATGGGAGTAAAACTTGCTCATGGGTTGCCTTACAATCCTCAAGGGAAAGGCATTGTCGAACGTGCCCACCGCACCTTAAAAGAAACCTTAGAAAAACAAAAAGGGGGAATAGGAGTTGACCACACTCCTAAAGAACGCCTGTCCTTAGCTCTTTTTACCATTAATTTTTTGAATTTGGATATTCATGGCCGCTCTGCGGCTGATAGACATGTGTCCCCTCAGGCCTCTGTGACTGGCTATGTTAAGTGACAGGATGTTCTTACGGGCCAATGGAACGGCCCTGACCCCATGCTCACATGGGCACAAGGATCTGTATGTGTTTTTCCCCAGGATTGCACGTAGCCGCTGTGGATCCCTGAACGCCTGACAAAAAGAGTCTCGAGATCTACTAACCAGCAGCAGGAGGTGCCACAACAGTCCCATGATGAGGAGCTTCATTCTGATGAGTGCTCTGGCTCTGATGCTGGTGCCAACGGTACAGATGACACCAATGCAGTGGTGGGCAGTGGCACGGGCATGGCCAATGCCAATGCCAGTTCATAGTAATTCTAGTGTCCTCCCCACTCTTTTTTCTACCTCATGTGAGATGTCTGCTCCTTGTACCTCTCCTAGAGGGGACATGGAAAATATTTTTAATCAGTCTCAAGTTAATCTCACAGGAGTTCTTTGTTTCAGCCTTGGGAACACTAATTGTATTAGCTTTAAGACCAAAAATTTGACTAACTGGGAGGACCCATTGCGGTCCAGTCGAGTCTCAGGGAGCATTCTCAGTGCTGTATTGAGCCAAGTAGTTTCAGGGAAGCAATCAGGCTCAGGGACCCCCGCAACTAGCTCTGTTTTAAACATAACTACTTTAGCTATTATCTCCGAGGTACTAATCCCAATGCCTCCTTCTTCTAATAGTACTTACAATGCCACTCATTTCAAGGCCTCTCCTTACTGTACCCCTAATTTTGGTTTTCCCTCAAAATTTACGCCTTGTCAGGATCATTCTTGGGAGAAACATCAAGTTGCTAAAGGTTTCTCCTTTTCCCCCCCTCTGAAGAGATATGTTTACAACTTTAACAACAATGCCAACTCCTCTACAGGAACAGGTTGGTCCTGGTTTCAATGGCTCATTTCCAATGAGAAGGGGGCTTCAGCCGATATTTCTACATTGGCTCAATTACTAGGAGCTAAAAGTTGGCTGGCTAATGTTTCTGGCACTACTAAGGAGAGTGAACGAGGTAATAGGCTTACATCTGTTTTGTTCAACTCTCTGTTACATTATGCCACATTGCCTCCAACAATGGTCTGTATCCAATCCCCGTTCCTGTTCCTTTTAGCTAATGACAACTCATCGGGGATGCTGGATTGTTCTAATATTACCTGTTTCTTATCTGAGTGTTGAAATGGTTCTTGGACTGTAGCAGTGATTATGAAATTTCCAACTTTTGTCCCAATCCCAGTCACTGTGGATCCAGATAAATTTCCTATTGTAGAGCTACTTAGAGTCTGCAAAGATTTTGGAATCACAGCAGCTATAGTGACAGCCGTGGCGGCATCTGCTGCTGCAGCAGTTACGGCCGGAGTAGCCATGGCCAGTCAAGTACAAACTGCTGCCACTATTAATCAAGTTGTTCAACAAACGTCCACTATACTTGAATTGCAAAATGCGATTAATCAACATATTTTGTCAGGGATTTTAGCTGCCAACCAAAGAATAGATTTTCTTCAAGCTCAGGTAGAGGAATTGGCTGACCTAGTACTTTTAGGCTGCATTGACCAACGTGCACATTTATGTATAACCTCTGTCAGATTTAATGATTCCAGGAATGCTTCCCACATCATTGGTGGATATCTGGCCGGGAATTGGTCCATGAAAGCGGAAGACATGATCCAGTCTCAACTAACCCAGATAGCTGTCTTGAATAGTACCCGTGTCGATCCCGTGACTGTGGGTCAATTCACCAATTGGATATCTTCTGCCTTTTCTTTTTTTAAGGAGTGGGTGGGAGTAGGCATTTTTGGTGCACTGTGTTGTTTTGGTATGTTCCTCTGTTTGTGGTTTCTCTGTCGCCTTAAAGCTCATAGTGCTCACGATAAGGCTATGATCATACAAGCTCTTGCTGCTTTAGAAACTGGCAACTCACCTCAAGTCTGGCTTGCGCATCTTAAACAGTAAATCTTTGACACGGTCATTGCACCCCAAGTTATTATAACATTGCACTGGGATTGACATGTCTTTCCTCATTATTCTCTTAGTGTCAGAATGCCTTGCACTCTGCCGGTCTTGCTACCATTGCACACAGATGGGTTTCTACACTAGTGCCTTTGACATGGTCGTTGCACCCCAAGTTATTCTAACATTGCACTGGGTACGACACGTCCTTCTTTTGTCTTTCTTTTAGTGCTGGAACGCCCTTGCACTCTGCAGGTCTTGTTGCCATTGCACGCAGAAGGGTTTCCACACTGGTCTTTATCTATCACTTTAAAGTCCGTGCCTTTCTTTCAGGGTGCTGCCAACTTGTTTGTAGTTGTACTTCTAGACAGCCACAGTTCAACCTCAGCTATTCCCTCTTACTCACCATCGTCACGATACAGGATGCGAGGCAAGGCACTGCACTTGAGTGATCCATTGAGAAGAGGGACCTCAAGGGGAGCATGTCCTATTGCATGCGGGTTTGACGTGTCTCCGCCCCGCCCCACAAAAAAAGGCGTCGGCTGATATGGTGTCAGATTTGGGGAAGGCGCTCCCTAGGGCTGGACCATAGTATGCAGCCACTTCTGCACAGTGGGATAGGACCTCTACTCTCGCCTGTATTGTCTTAGTGAAACAAAAAGGGGGAGCTGTGGTGAACCGTTCCTGCGGACTGTGGTCGCCATTACATGATGGCGCTGGCTCCGCTGTGGTCTGTGAAGGACAACTCCATATCAGAGAGAGTTGGCGTATTGTCAACTCCTTATCAGAGAAAGTTGGCGTGTCGTTCTCTAGCACCCTGTGAGAAGGGTCCACGTGGCAGCTTCGCATTGGGGTTCGAGGTGCTTTATTAAGGCTGGGAGGGGCATCCAATTATTATTCCGGGAATTAGAAGAATTATTAGAAGAATGTCAAGGGCCTGAATAAACTGCTGAAAGAAGATTCCTGAGTCGTGTCTTCCTTGTGGGCAAGGGGGTCGTGACACAGCACTATTTATACAATGAACCAATTACACCTGAGACTCCCCCAGGGGGCTAACTGCACAATTTCCTGTTTTCTGTGAACCACTCCTGGCACTCCCCTCCCTCCTAAAACTCAATTCTTCCACCCTACAATACAAAATACTGTTTCTTTCTATATGATGAGTATGTAGAGCAGAGGATACCTGACAGAAATTTTAAGAAGTCTTATTCTTTTGCTTTGTATTGTTAGCATAAGTAAAGAGATATATTTCTTCCAATATGAAATCTGCAAGCAACCTGAATAACACCCCAAAGCTAATTTGATTTTACAGTTTTTTCTCTATACTTCAGCATGAAAACATAAATAAATATCATCTAGTAGAAAATTGTGCTTAATAATGAGATCATGATATCTTGAAGTTGAGGGAGAGAGGTTACTTTGATGTGTGTGTTGGAAAGATTCCATGCAGGTTATATTCATTCTTAAAAGTAGGGAATCACAATAGCATGAAAAAGGAAAATGTAGATCTAGTTTCAATTCTCTGAAAGTAAAGGTATTAATTCGGGGTGTTATAGTGACATAATCCTCTTTCTAATGACATTTTCTAATAAATTGATGTAGCTTAATTTTCTTGCATTTAGTTACATGATTTGTACAAAAGTGTATAAAACCTACATTACCTTCAACATTCTCCTCTAAATAAGTAGCATCAAGTGCTTATTGCAGCTGTATGGAACTCATCATGGATTCTTATTTTATGTTGCGTATTTTCTGCCGTGTCAACAGGACTGTACCTGAACTTTGGAAGGTACTTCCATGTAGCTGAATTGAATTGCAGGGCTATTGAGCCATTTATACTTGCCACGCTTTCCTTCTCTGCCACTATGGGGCCATCTATACAGAATTAGATGTTTCATGATTAAAACATCTGGCAGAAATTTCTTCTTCACCTTTTCTTCTTCCCGTGATCTCTCATCTTTGAGTAATGCTGGGGTAGGGTAGGAGTTTTAGGATCCAGAATACTCAGGAATGGGGACTGGTGAACATGATACATCTGAGTTGCTGACTATTCAGCCCAAGGGGGCACCAGCCTTTGTGGATTTTCTTACAAAAAGAGTTTATGTATCGAGACAATAAACAAATTTCTTTGTGATTGACCACTTTGGTAAACATGAGCATGTCTGGCTCTGTGCTGCCATTTGGCCATCACCAGTTGAAGGAACACAATCAACAAGAAGAGGAATAGTCTGGAGATGATTTTTTCAGTCATTCATTCCTCAAAGTAGCACTTAAAGGATGTAAGGGAAATCAGCCTTCTTTATGGCTCATGTCAACCTGATTGTCTGACAACAGACTTGGATGTCACTCAATAGATCTCATATTCGTTTTAGGCCAATGGAAGTCTCATTTTTTTTTAAAATGACATATTTTTAATTCAACAGAAATAAGAATACTTTGACTGCTTCCAAGTGCCCATGTGAAGTCAGATTTAAAGTAGTGCTGGATGCTGAACCAGGGACATGGCAGAGAGAAGGAAAAGCATAAGAGATTTGTGAACAAATTGCAAGGAAAAAAATGTCACCATATTCTCTCAGTGGATTACCTAAAATTGAATGGACTTGGTTACCCAAAATATCACCATCAAAATAGTGTCAAAACATCAAACCCCCACCTTTTTTTACCTAGTCTAGAAATATCTACATTAAGGAAGGGTCAACATACCAAAAAGACATAGCAAATAAAATGCCCTGGCAGAACACCAGCCTGGATTTCTCAGGAGACCTCACTTATGGGAATGTTTAGCAAGTACGAACCCAAGAATTTGGGCCATGAAGACTAAATATTTTTAGCTAATTATTGTGCTTTTGGGGTCGGGAGGGGGCGTTGTCTAACTGGAATTGGAAAGAAGAGAATGTGCTGATGGGGTTTTCATTATTTTGTGTCATGTATATGTTACCTCCCTCTCTGCCTGGTCCAGTTTCTGAGTCAAAGATTGGCCAGTCCCTTATCTATAGAATGACAGTCATGGTTATCTGGGTTTCTATTTCACTTTATAGATACAGAACATCTTCACATGGGCTATTTAAGAAGATGAGAATTTCTGGGCAGGCACCTCTGCCTCCCTTTGGAACTTTCTGAACTACTACAAGGTGATTGTTATATCTAGGGTATCTAGGGTATTGATGTCCATCTCTTTCTACCATCTTTCCTGCCCTCCCACATCCTGCCCACCCTGCCTATCTTTTGCCCAATCAAAGTTCTTCAATTTTTCCCATGTCTCCCCCTCCCTGTCTTGGATCAGAATCCACTTATTAGAGAGAACATTCAACCTTTGGATTTGGGGCATTGGCTTACTTTACTTAGCATGATATTCTCTAACTCCATTCAATTGCTTGCAAATGCCATGATTTTATTCTTTTAAGGCTAAGTAATTTTTCATTTGTATATATACCACAGTGTTTGTATCCATTCATCTATTTAAAGGCATCTAGGTTGCTTCCGAAATTTAGCTATTGTGAATTGAGCTACTATGAACAATGATGTGGCTGCATTACTATAGTATGCAAATTTTAAGTGTTTTGGGTAGAGGTTGAGGAGTAGGATATCTGAGTCCAGTGGTGGTTCCATTCCAAGTTTTCTAAGGAATCTCCATACTACTTTCTTTATTGGTTGCACCAATTTGCAGTCCCACCAGCAATGTATGACTGTGCATTTTCCCCTACAATCTTGCCAACATTTATTTTTGTCTGTATTGTTGATGACTGCCATATTGACTGTCATGTGATGAAATCTTGAGTAGTTTTGATTTGTAGTTCTCTGATTATGAAAGATGTTGAACATTTTTTTTATATATTTGTTGATCTACTATATATTTCAGAAGATCAGAAGAAAAACTTCTCTATGCTCAGATTTCCTCTCCCCAAAATCTGAGACTTTTTAAAATTAGATTCTAATTCTATAATTCTATACCTAATGTCCACCTGAGAATTCTATACTGCTGTTCCCTCTGTAAAAGCAATCATTTCCTTTTCATACTTCCCCAGTCAACTACTTACTAGACAGGAGCTAAGATCCACATTATTGGAGGCTCCCTTTGCAGCATGAAAATATCACCTCTGAAACTTAGCAATAGGAAGATTTATTTTTAAATGTGAAAACAAAAACTTAGAGCAAGTATTTAATTTGATGACTACTGTGTTTATTGGTTTCATTTCCCCTTCTTTTCTACACTGAGATAGGAAACTTGAAGGTGACTCCATTTTGTCATTCATCACTCATTTTTCTCACTTGACAACATGTTTGAGGACAACTGTTATGTTTTAAATATGGGGTGTCCCCAAAAGCTCATATATGAGACAATGCAAGAAAACTCAGAAATGAAGTGATTGGCTTATGAGAGCCTTAATGTGATCAGTGCATTAACTGTTATAACTGTAAACAGGTAGGGTGTGGCTGGAGGAGGTGGGTCACTAGGCTCTGCCTTTGGAGCTTATATTTTGTCCTTGGTAAGTGGGGTTCTCAGTCTACTTCCTGGTGCTGTGCCCTGAGCTGCTTTCTTCCACCATACTCTTCTGCCATGTTGATCTGCCACAAGTTATACCAGAAGAAAAGAATCAAACATCTTCAAAATGAGACCTCTGAAACAGTGAGCCAAATAAATTTTTCCTTCTCTACATTGTTCTTTTCAGGTCTTTTGGTCATAGCATGAAAAGATGAACTAAATCAATCACATAAACTTTGTAAAATTAAATTCACTGGTGCTTAACTTCCTAATTTTACCAGCATTCTAGGAGATTCATAAAATAAATGACAAAAATATGGAAAAAAAAGTGAAGTGTCATTGTGAGTATCCCTGGGAAACTCACTCACTTTTCCTCAGTTTTAGTTTTCTCACATTCATGTGGAGGAAAAACTTCAAATGTTGGCAGGATTCCAGAAGGAAAAACTCACACAATAACGCTACAGAAACCCAGAGTTGCTTCATATTCATACTCAAAGACAACTGTCCAAACAGTGGCAAACACCTGCAGTCCCAACTACTCTCAAGGATGAGGCAGGAGAATAACAAATTCATGGACAGCCTGAGCGACATAGGAAATATGACAAGACCTCTCTCTCTCTCTCTCTCTCTCTCTATATATATATATATATATATATATATATATATATTCTTTCAATATGTGCAATACTTCAAGAAAATTCAAGATACACTCTAAATTACCTTTTTAAATATCCCCTCTATTTTCTCTCCTTTGCCTTCAGATGTTTTAGAATAGGAGCTTCTCTCCAGCTGCTAGCATTGGACAGACAATAAGTCTGATGCCAAAGGATTGGAACTAGAATCAGAATTCAATATGTTAAAAATAACAATATAATTTTTTTACCTCTTTCCAGGATTTTTGGAAATATGAACCCAAAGTCATGAAAATATGGGAAAATGTGGGAGTGAGTATTCTGGAAAGTTTCCTTACATAGACTTGTTGACATGAGGCACCCCACTGCATGAGGACAATTCAAGTCCAGATGTATTACTGGTGACTAAATATCATAAAGCTTTTGGAGGCTCCTACTCCTGCCCAGGGTCACATATGTCACCTGGTGTCAGGACTCAAAGCCAAGAACGCCACACTCCTGACTTTTCTCAGTCTATGAAGACCCAGAAACTCCTGGTCGCACCTTTTATCTAGTGCCCAGTCAATCCTCCCTTTTCCAAATTTACTTCCTTACAAAACATTTAATAATGCTCGGGAGACCTTACTTAAAACCCTTATAATATATGCATTATGCATGGCTTTATCTCCTTTCAAAATAGTCACTTTGATTGAAAGTCAAACACCTTTATATCAATTTTGGGTTTATCATGTGTATTTGAAAGAAAAGATGAGAGGCAGAGATAAACAGATTGGGAAACGAATTGTCCTCTATTTTAACTTTATCTACAAGTGTAAAATCTTGGGGTTGTTAATTTGTTTTTAATTATCAAGTGTTTTCAGCAGAAGTATATACAGGGATTTCTTTGCCAACATCATTCTAATGACTATGAAAAATGGATGTCCAGTACATTTAAATCACTGTGTTCCCCATGAGCTTATGTATTTCAGGATCTGGTAGAGTGAATACAGCTAATTTTAGCAGCTGTTTCCTTAATGCTGTTTGGTGAAAGCAGCTCCAGAGGTATAATTGTAGTTCTTGTGTGCTATAAGCAACTGGGAAAAGGCTTTGCCTCTTCCTACCTCTACATATTCTCTCATCATGTCCTCAGGAACTGTAGGATGGGCCACAGCATCCTGCCTAACTGGCATGGACGATAAAGGGCATATGGTCAAAGGTAAAGAGCACTCAGGGCTGAATCTCCACTGATACAACCCCAGTATTTGAATCCCTTGTAAGGACTTAATAATTACTTGCCTTCAATTTTTCACTAATCCAATACTCTTTCACAGCAAAAGGCCAATCAAGAACATGAACGAAGAATGTAGAGAAGAGGAGAAATCTTTGCCACCTGCATCATTTATGGTGTTAATTTCCAGGATATACAAAGAACTCAATAAGCTTAACATCAAAACAAACAAACAAACAAACAACAACAACAACAAAAACCCCACAAATATCTCAATCCAAACTTGGCAAAGGAACTCAACAGATTTTCTCAAAAGAAGAAATACAAATGATCAATGAATGTATGAAAAAATGTTCAACATCTCTAGCAATCAGAGAAATTCAAACTTAAAACTTCACTGATAATGAAATATTTTAAAATACAAAAATTGTTACGAATGGAATAGAAAATACATATGCACCATTTAGACTTATCTGACCAGCCTCTCTTTATGAAGAATTTTTTGTCTTTAAATATCTCTTTCCTACTTCAGCTATATGACCTTCATTTTATGAAAATCAGAGTGGTTTCTATGGCCAGAATCTCGCTGTGTATCATACCCTAATTTGACTTTGTATCTAGTGTCACTGTGCATTACACAGTTAGGGATATGGGTTATGGAACATCATTCTGGATTGCTGGTGGTTGCTCTAACTGCAGAATCTGGCTTTTTAGTTTTAATCAGCCCTTTTTTCCCATTACAGGTTGTGTGATGATCCACAGTCTGTGTTGGTTATTGCAGATCCAGAGATGTTCAAAACAGTGATGGTTTGTTTTCACAAATCAGCTGTAAGCATTCATTTTTTAAAATGAGATTTTTTATTAAATTTCTGTCTTAAAATGATTACACTTTCATAGAGAATTGCTAAAAAATATACAGGGAGGTTTCATATACTATTCTCCTGAATTGTAGCAGTTACATTTTATGAGCACATTGCTTATCTATGAATATAGTCTAGTCCTCTTATTATAGTAATGAAAAAATGTCATTGATACAATTCACAGAGCGTATTTAGATTTCACCAGATTTTTTTTTTTTTTGCGTGCCTCATGCATGTGTGCCTATGTATGTCTGCAAATTTGCTACTGTGGATATATTCATGTAACTATCATCTTAGTCCAGACAAAGTGTTTCCCAAGGCTCTGTCTTACTAGTCTTTTAGAGTCCTTATGTGTATCTTGTCTTTTCCTCTTAACAGGGTCTTCATAAAAGCAAATATGGTTTTATTTGGAGGAGACTAATATATTAATATTTCTTTGTCATTTAGGCATAATATCTGAAAATTCTTTGCTTCTGACTTCTGTTTTTCTTGTTTCTCTTCTAAAAGTTGTACTTTTATGTTTTGCATTTGAATCTATGATCTATGTCACATTCATTGTTAAACAAGATGAGGTTTGTTTTTGTTGTCTCATTTTGTTGACCTGTGTCTGTCCAATTTCTCCAGCGCCATCTTTAGAAAGACTGTCTTTGCAGCACTTCCAAGCTCATTCTCTGAAGCCAATATCACCCTGATCCCAAAACCAGACAAAGACACCAATATCTCTAATGAACATAGATGCAAAACTTCTCAATAAAATACTGGCAAATTGAATACAAAAACATGTCAAAAAGATCGTGCACCATGATCAAGTGGGGTTCATCCCAGGGATGCAAGGTTCATTCAACATATGGGAATAAATAAATGTAATCATCACATCAATAGACTCAAGGATTAAAATCATATGATCATCTCAATATGTGCAGAAAAAGCATTTGACAAAATATAGCATCACTTCATGTTCAAAACACTAGAAAAACTAGGGGTAACAAGAACATATTTCAATATCATAAAGACTATCTATGCTAAGCCTCAAGCCAACATCATCCCAAATAAAGAAAAATTAAAGGTATTCCCTCTAAAAACTAGAACAAGACATAGTTCTTCAAACACTGGCCAGAGCAATTAGACAGACAAAGAAATTAAAGGGATACATATAGGAAAAGAAGACTTAATTAACAGTATCTGATTATGATATGATTCTATACCTAGGAGACCCAAAAATCTCCACCAGAAAGCTTCTAGAACTAGTAAATGAATTCAGGAAACTAGCAGGATATAAAATTAACACCCATAGATCAGAGGCATTTCTATAGTCAGTGACAAATCCTCTGAGAAAGAAAACTACCCATTTACAATAATTAAAAAAAATAAGATACTTGGGAATCAACTTAAAGAAAGAAGTAAAAGATCTACACAAATAAAAACTACAGAACCCTAAACAAAGAAAATCACAGAAGACCTTAGAAGATAGAAATATCTACCTTGCTCTTGGGTAGGCAGAATTAATATTATCAAAATGACCATACCACCAAAATCACTATACAGATTTCCTGCAATTCCAATCAAAATTCCAATGGCATTCCACATATAAATAAAAAAGGCAACCATGGAATTCATCTGGAAAAATAAGAGATGTGGGAAGCCATTTCTGACATGTGATTGGGTGGCTCCTGTTAAGGGTCTGAGGCGCTTTGGCTGTGTCGAAGCTTTCCCGTCCCTTTCCTGATGACAGAGCCCATCCATGTGGGGGTGTGCCTGACCACTGACCCCGGGGACCCAATCACTGACCCTGACCTTGGAGTGCAGCCCCCCCAATCTTCATTAGATGGAATTCTCCCCTGAATCTCTTGTTCAACAATAAGAGGCTACTCCCAGGCATGTTCACTCTCTCTCTCCTGCTAGCCCTGAGTAATACTTGCTGCCCTGCTGGGCGGTTAGAGGAGGGAACCAGAGAGGGGAGCCGTCTCGGACCTAGCAATAGAAATAAGGTGACTGAGTCTATGTGTTTTATTTTGATCTCTTCTAACTGACTTTATGCCTAGAACATCATTAATGAAACCATTGCGCAGGCCGCATGGTAGAAAGAGACCCAGAATAGCTAAAGCAATTCTTAGCAGGAAGAGTAAAGCAGGTGGCATCACTATACCAGACCTTAAACTATACTACAGATCAATAGTAACAAAAACAGCACAGTATTGGCACCAAAACAGACTGGTAGACCAATGGTACAGAATAGATGACACAGAGACTAACCCACAAAATTACAATTATCTTACATTAGACAAAGGTGCCAAAAACATGCATTGAAGAAAAAATAGCCTCTTCAAAAGATGTTGCTGGGAAAACTGTAAATCCATATGCAACAAAATGAAATTAAATCCTGTAATCTCTTTCATCTGTCTAATTGCTCTGGCCAGTGTTTCAAGAACTATGTTAAATAGAAGTGGTGAAATCGGGCATCCCTATCTTGTTCCAGTTTTTAGAGGGAATGCTTTCAATTTTTCTCTATTTAGAATCTTGTTGGCCTGGGGCTTAGCATAGATAGCTTTTACAACATTGAGATATGTTCCTGTTATCCCTATTGTTTCTAGAATTTTGAACATGACGCAGAGCAGTATTTTATCAAATGTTTTCTCTTCATCTGTTGATATGATCATATGGTTCTTATCTTTAAGTCTTTTGATGTGATGAAATACATTTATTGATTTCTGTATGTTGAACCAACCTTGCATCCCTGGGAGAAACCCCACTTGATCGTGGTACAGTATCTTTTTGATATGTTTTTGTATTTGATGCCAGAATTTTATTGAGAATTTTTACATCTATATTTATTAGAGATAATGGTCTGAAGTGTTCTTTTTTTGATGTGTCTTTGCCTGGTTTTGGAATCAGAGTGATATTGGCTTCATAGAATGGGTTTAGAAGTGATCCTTCTTTTTTATTTCCTGAAATGAGTTGTAGAGTATTGATATTAGATCTTCTTTAAAGGTCTTGTAGAACTTGGATGTGTATCCATCCATTCCTGGGCTTTTCTTGGTTGGTGGACTTTTGTGGTGTCTGCTATTTTATCACTTGAAATTGGTTTAAATTCTGTATATCATCCTGATTCAATTTGGACAAATTATATGACTCTAGAAATTTATCGGTGCCTTTGATATTTTCTATTTTATTAGGGTATATATTTTAAAAATAATTTCTAATTTTCTTCTGTATTTATGCAGTGTCTGTTGTGATATTTCCCTTTTCATAATGTATGTTAGTGATTTGAGTTTTTTCTCTCCTTGTCTTCATTATAATGTCTAACTTTCTGTCAATTTTATTTGTTTTATCAAAGAACAAACTTTTTGTTCTGTCAATTTTTTCAATTATTTCTTTTGATTAAATTTCATTTATTTCTGCTCTGATTTTAATTATATCCTGTCTTCTGGTGCTTTTGGTGTTGATTTGTTCTTCTTGTTCTAGGGCTTTGAGATGTTGTGTTAATTCACTTATTTGTTTACTTTTTCTTTTCTTAAGGAATAAACTCCATGCAATGAGCTTTCATCTTAGAACTGCTTTCATAGTGTCCCAGAGATTTTGATATGTTGTATCTGTGTTCTCATTCACCTCTAAAAACTTTTAAATCTCCTCCTGATGTTTTCTGTATCACATTGTTCATTCAATAGCATATTGTTTAGTTTCCAGGTGTTGGAGTGGATTTTTATTTCTTATTTTATCATTGATTTCTAATTTCATTCCAGTATAATCTGATAAATTCAGGGTAGTATCTTCACTTTTTATGTTTTCTAAGAGCTGCTTTGTGGCATATTATATGGTCTATTTTAGAGAAGGATCCATGTGCTCTTGAGAAGAAAGTATAATCTCTTGTTAAAGATTAAAATATTCTATATATCTCAGTTAAGTCTAAATAATTGATTGTATTATTGAGTTCTAGAGTTTGTTCATCTTTTGTTTGGAAATCTATCTAGTGATAAAAGAGGTGTGTTAAAGTCAGCCAAAATTATTACGTTGTGGCCTATTTGACTCTTGAACTTGAGAAGAATTTGATGAATATAGCTGCACAATTGTTTGGGGCATGTATATTTATGATTGTTATGTTTTTGGTGTATGGTTCCCTTGAGAAGTATGTAATGTCCATCTTTATCCCTTTTGATTAACTTTGGCTTGAAGTGTACTTTATTTGTATGAGGATGGAAACCTCTGCTTGCTCCCACAGACCATGTGAGTGGTATGATTTTCCCCAACTTTCCCCCTTTAGTCTATGAATGGCTTTTCCAATGAGATGAATCTCTTAGAGGCAGCATATTATTGAGTCTTTTTTTAAAATCCTATCTGCCAGTCTATGTCTTTTGATTGGTGAGTTTAGGCCATTAACATTCAGGGTAATTATTGAGACATAATTTGTATTAATAGCCATTTTTGTTTATTTTTGGAATTTAACTTGTCTTGGTTTCTCCTTTGATTAGTTTTTCCTTTAGTATAATACTTCCATTTTCTGATTTTTAATGTTGTTTTTCAATTTATCTTCATGGAATATTTTACCAAGGATGTTCTGTAGTAAAGACTTTTGAGTTGTAAAATCTTTTAACTTGCGTTTATCATGGGAGATTTTACTTTCATCATCAAATCTAAAGATTAGTTTTTCTGGATATAAGATTCTTGGTTGGCATCCATTTCCTTTCAGAGCTTGATATATGTTGTTACAGGACCTTATAACTTTCAGGGTCTGGGTTCAAAACTCTGCACATATTCTAATCGGTTTCCACCTATAGGTAATCTGATTCCTTTCTCTCATGACTTTTAATATTCTCTCCTTATTCTGTATATTAGGCATTTTCATTATAATGTGTCTTCATGTGGATCTGTTATAATTTTGTACATTTGGAACCCTGTGAACCTCTTGAATTTGGTTTTTCAATTCATTCTTCATGTTTGGAAATTTTTCTGATATTATTTCATTGAACAGATAGCTCATACCTTTGGTTTGGAACTCCACTCCTTCCTCTATCCCAATATCTCTTAAATTTGGTCTTTTTATGCTATCTCATATTTCTTATATGTTCTACTCATGGTTTCTTACCATGAGAATGATAGGAAGTACCTTTGGGTAGACAATTAAGTGGGAAAACAGTAGAGTACATAAAAAAACCACACAGATATATCAAGAAAAGTAAAAAATGTTAAAATAGCTGAACCTGGTGGAAAATAAGAAAATAGATTTAAAATTTTTAAAATAAAATAGTATTAAAAGAATATACAACATAATGTATTATTCAGACGTCCAAGACCTCAAAATCCTAATTCATGCAAAGTATTTGTTTTCACATATGTTGGGGATGTGACTGCAGGAGAAAGGAGAAGGAGCGAGAAAGAGAGAGAGGGAGAGAGAGAGAGAGAGAGAGAGAGAGAGAGAGAGAGAGAGAGAGAGAGAAATATTGAAGAGAGACACAGGGCTTGTTTTGGTTGTTTATCAGTATCTTTCCTGCTTCAGTTCTCATCCAATAGGTGGGGTCCTCTGTTGTTAGCTGGTATCTCTGCCCTCAGGATGGTGAAAGTAACCAAGGTGTCATTGTGCAGAGTTATCAGCTGCTGTGGAGAGTGGGGAGTTAGAAACTGAGTACCAGGAAGATGGTGATAAAGGTGACACAAGATAGAGGCTCCTGCTTTCAGTGGTGTGTCTGTTGTTGTGGTGGAGGAAGCCTGGCGATGGTTTTGGATGATGAGTTCAGCATCAAGCTCTGTGGATGGCAGTGTCAGCTGATTTCGGAGCCTGTGTAAATTTCCTAGGTGCTGGCAGGCACTGTGCATAGGTGATTATGTCAGCTGCTGCAGAGTCCCAAGATAGCAGTGACCAGGGGATTTCCCACATTGGTAGATGAGGGTCCACACAGGGGTGGCAGACTGAGTTTTTACTCATGGGAAGATCCAGGTATCTTCCATGGAAGCAGCATCCGTGATTTCTGCTTGAGTTGGTGGCCAAATGTTCTTTATGCGTGCTGCTGCCACTGCCATGGATGGTCTCACTCAGGTATCCAGTAGTCTTTCGTGGGCTAGTATTTGGGAAACCTACTCTAATGCTGAAGCCTGAAGCCCTGGACAGGCAAGGTGTTTCCTGCATGGGGTGCGAATATTGCAGGCAGAGAAGCCATATTCTCACAACTTGAACCCCAGGTCACTGAGCAATGCAGAATTCTGCCTCCCTCTGGCCCGCCATCTTGGAACCCCCCTTAATAATCCACACTTCACTCGCTGCTGTAATTTGTTCGCTTATGGCTCTCTCTCTCTCTCTCTCTCTCTCTCTCTCTCTCTCTCTCTCTCTCTCTCTCTCTCCTCTTTGATCTGAGAGATGAGTCTCATTCACCTTAGTGTCTGTGACTCCCCTGGCACAAGGACAACTGCCTCATGGCATGTGATGGGAGCAAGAACTAGCCATTGTTCAACAGATAGTTCTGACAGTGTGTGGATCTGTGCTGGTCTTATTCTTGCTGCCTGTGTAGCAGAAAGAGGGTAAAATGGCAAAGATTTAAATATTCTGTGTTTTCTCTACTCAGAAATTTTGAGGCCTACAGCACAAGCATAATCACTAGCACATTCTGTTACACAGAGGAAGGATGTCACACTATCTTCATTCACACTGAGTGAAAGAGGGGCTGGCAGGGGCATGACAACAGGGCCAGCTACAGCCAGAGACAGTTAATGTTGACTCCCTCAAAAATTCACAAGATTTCTTTGTGAAAATAAAGTGAAGAGCATCAGAGATTTAGATATCTTTCATCCACCTTTTCTTATAATTTCTATGTGAACTAGCATTTCTTTTTCTCTTTTAAATAAATATTTGTTAAGATATCATTAACATTATAAAAATAGAGTTATATAATATATAGTCTTTTGTAATGTAAATGGCTTTCATTCAGCATTTTGTTTTCAAATTATACATATATATCAGATTTTATGACCAAATAATATTTTATTGTATTTATATATCTAAATTTGGTTATCCATTCATCATTTGAGTGATTTCCACCTTTTGGTCATTGTGAATAGTGCTATTATGAATAACATTGTGAAACTTGTTTGTGAACTCTAGTTTTCAATTTCTTCTAGTGTATACTCAGGAGTGAAATTTATGGCTTATGCAATAAATCTGTGTTTCACTTAATAAAGAACCACCAAAAATATTTTCTATAATAGTTGTACCATTTTACTTTCTCACCAAAAATGTATGAGAGTTCCAATTATTTCATGTCTTTTCTAAGACTTTATGTTTCCACCTCTAATTTTAGACATTGTAGTGAATGTAAGATGGCATCTCCTGTGGTTTTCATTTGTATCATCCTATTGGTTACTAGTACTGAGCAATGTTAGTTACTTTTTTATTTGTTCTGTTTAGGTGTACATGACAGGAGAGTATATTTTGACATATTTATAAAAAAATAGAGAACATCTTATTCTAATAAGAATCCCAGTCTTGAGGATGAACAGGATGTGGAAATTCACTGTGGTGTATTTATCTGTGTAAATAGGAAAGTTAAGACAGATCCACTACTTTAAAGAAATATCTATCCATGGGCTGGGATTGTGGCTCAGTGGTAGAGCACTTGCCTGGCATGTGTGAGGCACTGTTTTCAATTCTTAGCACCACATATAAGCAAATAAATAAAGGTCCATCCATAACTAATAAAAATATTTTTAAAAAATATCTATCCACCTCTTTTGCCATTGTATACCCAAAGCATTTGTCTTTTCATTTTGAGGCTTAAGAATCTTTGTATAGTCTTCACAGAAATCCTTGTTAGATTATGATTTACAACAGGTTTGTCCTATTCTATAGATGTCTTTTCACTTTCTTGATATTTTCCTTTGAAGCATAAAGTTTTTAGTTTTTTTTTTTTTTACAATTTATTCCTTTCATGGAAGCTACTATATACCTCAATCATTCAAATGAATGAACTAGATTTCAAAATCTTAAATGTATTAATCTCAAAGCTGCAAAGTTCATAAAAGAAAAGCAATTGACAGAAAATTAATGTAATATGATGCTATTTATAAAAATGTTAAAAACTTAACATGTCACGGAAACTTACATTTGAATGATGTGTGATTTATGTGTTTTCCTTTTATTGTTTGTGCTTTAAGTATTAAATATCAGAGTCCATTGAGACCATATGGACTTACACAGTACAAATTTTCTGTCAAGAATTGCATAGATTTAACTCTTATGCTTAGGTGTTTCAACCATTTTGCGTTAAGTTCTACATACAGGGTCAGATAAAGACAACACTTTGTTGTTTTGTATGTAGTTATTCAGTTGTTCCAGTTTTTTTGAAGAGTGTCTACCCCATTCAATGGCGATGGCACCTTTCTCAAAATTCCACAGGTCATAGACAGGTGGGTTTCTTTCTGAACTTCAAATCATATTTCACTTATCTATATGTTACCCATTTGCCAGGACCAATAATTCTGTGTTTAACTTAATAAAGAACCACCAAAACTATTTTCTATAATAGATCTACCATTTTTTTATCACCAAAAATGTATTTTTGCTTTGTGTTAAGTTTTGAAATCAAGAAATGTGAATACTACACTTTATTCTTGTTTTTCAAAAAATTTTGGCTATTTGGGGTTCCTTTAAATTCAATTTAAATTTTAAATCATTTTGTCAATTTCTACAAAGAAGTCAGCTAAGATTCTCTTACAAAGGTCATTCTAACCTGCAAATTGATTTCAAGAGTATTGCCATTTTGCTGATATTAAGTTTTCTGATCCATGAACCTAGCGTGTTTTGTGATAGTCATGTAGATCCTCTTTAATTTATTTCAACAGTGTTTTATAGTTATTATTGTACCTGTTTTTCACTTTTTGGTTCTTTAAAATATTTTTATAATAGATGGAAACAATATATTTTATTTTTATGTAGTGCTGAGGATCAAACCCAGTATTTCACACATGCTAGGCTAGCACTCTACTAACTGAGCTACAGCCCCAGACCTGTTTTGCACTTTTGTCAATTTGATTCCTAAGCACTCTACTAACTGAGCTACAGCCCCAGACCTGTTTTGTACTTTTGTCAATTTGATTCCTAAGTACTTGTTCTTTTCAATTATATCATAATTTGAACTATTTTCTTTATTTCTTAATTTCCCTTTTAGACTGTTTATTATAGTGTATAGAAACACAGTTTGTTTTTGTATACCTATCATGTATTTTTCAGTTATCATTCTCAGACAAAATTGAGAATCATTGATGTCAATAATTTCTTAACATTATGAAGGATTTATACAGTCCAGGGTAATCCTGACTCACCCCCAGGAATCCTGTTACAGAAAAACTACTTCTTTTACATTTCAATAATAACTCTTTCTGACTCTTATTTTCCCCCTTCTTCTCATCCTTCAAATTCTAGTTCAATATACAAAGTCTTCCAAGGAGTCCACCCCATCTAATGTAAGACTCATTTTGTTATTGTTTACTGCAAACTGTTTTCATCATCTAAGTTAATATTTTGTTATTAAAGCTTCCCATTTGTAGGCCTATATTTTATCTTTTTTTTAATCTTAGTTTTCTAAATGTGGTCCTGACACTTGAACCCAGAGCCTCAAACAGGCTATGCAAGCCCTCTACTATTGAGCCAAAACCACAGTCCCTGGAGACCTATTTTTTATGTATCTTAGTACATCATCCCACTTAACTACATCACCTTATTTATGCCTTTCATAAAATTTCAGTGGTGACTTGTACAGAACCTCATCCATGGCAAGCTCTCAGTAAACATTTAAGTAGAGACTTGTCATTAAATTATATTTCATGGCTGTCATTTTTTTGCTCTTTTTAATTTTAAAATTTTACATATAACATTTTTCTCCCTCTTTATGTGTGTGTGTGTGTGTGTTTGTGTGTGTGTGTGTGTGTTTGTTCACACACGTGTTTCTCAGTATGCAGAAAATATTTGCAAACTATTTGAAATTTAAAAATAGTAATTTGTTACATTTATGGAACAATGTGGAATTTCTTCTGTGAAAAATGAAAAGTTGTCATTGAGTCATAAAAAGCAAGGTCTTATATGGCTTATTTCTAGAAATTGTTAATTTAATATGCAAAATCTCCCCCATCTGTTAGTTTTCCATATAGGAAATGAGAGGAGAGATATGGTTATCATTTTCTTTGAGGATTCAGGGCAGCCATGTAGCTATGCTTCATGTATGTACATATAAGAAACTTACATCTGATAGAAAATAAGTCTCTAATACACTAGGATGGGGTAGGTACTTTATGCAAGCTCCTAGTCTTTCTCAGCTGGAATTTCTCAGTATCTACTGACAGTTTTCTTCTCTTTCTTCTCCTTAAATCAGAAGATTACTCTGATGGAGGTACCCTGACAGTAAAGAAATGCCTTGGTGAGAATAGGGCAAAAGTGCTCTTTAAAACTCTGTAGGACTCAAATGTTACCCATTTGCACTTATTTTAGAAGTAAAGACAAAGAGGAGTCTTGGAAGCGGGTAAGCATAATATTCCCTGAAGTTCTTTTCCATCTTTACACTCATTAGTTCAATCAAGAGGCATGACTGGACTCTTTTAGAAGGGAAGGACTACTCATATACTTCAAATTATAAACCTACTCAGGGCTTCCTGTGTAACCCATGCATGAAATAACATCCATGAAATTCACTTTATTTAGCTTTACAGAGAGTTTGACTCTGGTGTAAATTTTTTAAATTCACCCATCTTACTTAAATTTTTTTTGTGTGGTACCAGGGAACTCAGGGCCTCACAGTTGCTAGGCAAGTGCTCAACCACTGAGCCTCATCCCCAGCTCCCTTTCTACAAACTCAAATTAAACACACACACACACACACACACACACACACACACACACACACACAAGCCAACATGATTTTATCCCAGGCTTGACAGTGAATAGATGTTCATGAAAGATTTTTTTGAATGGACAGATGTATATATAATTTCACTATCCAATCTTGACACAGCTTATAAAATAAATGGAAGAAATTCAGGACATACAAGGCTAAAAGTAGTTTTCATGTGTTGATACAGCTTCATTATCTTAAATTTATCTTTTCTTATTCTTTTTGTTTTGGTGATTCATTTACTACTTTTAAGTATGCTAGTTTTCAGATTCCTCTTAAATTCAGCAGTGAATTATTAATCCAGCCATAAAAACCAATGTTCTAAAGATTGTGTCAAGAGAAAAGTCTGTGGGCTGGGGATATGGCTCAAGTGGTAGTGCACTCGCCTGGCATGTGTGCGGCCTGGGTTCGATCCTCAGCACCACATACTAACAAAGATGTTGTGTCTGCTGAAAACTAAAAAACAATTATAAATCTCTCTCTCTCTCTCTCTCTCTCTCTCTCTCTCTCTCTCTCTCTCTCTCTCTCTCCCTCCCTCTTTCTCTCTCTCTCCCCCTCTCTCTCTCTTTTTAAAAAAGAGAAAAGTCTGTAAAGTAGAATCTGAATCTCCCTAAAGATTTATGCTCTGTTCTTAAAGAAGGATGTATGACAGAACAAAAGGATATATCTGGAGTGTAAAATTATTTGCTCTGTGAATAAAAAAATTGAATTTAAGAAAAATTTATGCTGCTCTTGAGTTACTAGTGATGCTAGACCTTCTCTGGGCTTGGTCAGTGTCTCTACACAGTACTCTGTGTTGTGTAACGGAAATGAGGTGACCACCTCATTGCCAAACATAAAGACTCACCCTCTCTAGTTCTCTTGGGACTCTCTCCACCCCTTTCCATACCCTCACCTCTTTATTCCTTCCCTTACAAATTCATAAACACTGAATCAAGAACTATAAAGGTCTATGAGTATAAATTTTGTATCATCTACTCTTTCTTTCAAAATACCCTTTACTTCCCATGACTCTGATGTTAAGCAAAAAAATCTAATTTTACACTCCATAAATACCCTCTAGTGGCATGATTTACATATATCTTGTTGATAAATAATAAAAAATGTTCCTTATATATTTATTTTAATATGTTTAGAGTGTCACTGACCATTATATGTCGTCTTTTAATGGGGTTTCTAAAGATATTTCTCTAATACTCTGAATGACTGTAGACATATATAGAATGCTGCTTGAATTCCTGCAAGGAAGTTAAAATAGTAAAGTTATATGTAAACTACTTTATTCTTGGAGGAGTCAGAGAACATCAGGTATCTGGATTCTTGAAGATTTTTAGAGATTTACCCAGAATAACATCTACATTTGGGACAAACACAGGTATAGTCATTGGGAGATAAAATCTCTTCTCAACACTCTCCTCAGAGCCTTAGCTGCATTTTTATTCTGGAGAGTTTAAATCAGAGGAATCAGTGTGGGAGTAATGATGTTATAGAACACAGAACCAACTTTTTCTTGCAGTGGAGTGCACTGAGATCTGGTTCTCATGTATGAGAAAAAGCAGGAGCCAAACCAGAGAGAGACCACAGTGAGTTGGGAGCTGCAAGTGGCAAAGGCATTTCTCTTACTCCCAGCTGAACACATCTCAATGACACTGTGCAGGATGAAACCATAGGATGTATAAACGAGAATGATGGAGAGTAGAAGAAGCATGATGGTGCTTATGTACACTGTGGACTCATAGACACTGACGTCAACAAATACCAACTTCAAATCAGCTTGATACTCACAGTACAAGTGGTGTATTTTCCGAATCTCACAGAAAGGAAAGTACATCAAGATAAAAGTGTGAATTAGAAAATTCAGAGATGCCCCAACCATGACGTGAGGGCCATCATCAGTGCCATCTTCCTGCTCATGAGCACAGTGTAATGCAGAGGATGACAGATGGCAACATACCTGTCATAGGACATGAGAGCTAGCAGAAGACACTCAGCGCCACTGAGAAACAAATAGAAGAAGTGCTGGGTGGCATATCCAAGGAAGGAGATGAACTTCTTGCCAGATAGGTAGTTGGTGGCAATCTTGGGAATGGTTGTGCAGACTTGCATCATGTCCATGAGGGAGAGCTGGCTGAGCAGGAAGTACATGGGTGTGTGATCCACACATATGAGGAGGATGGTGAGGGTGTTGCCACTCAGTGCAACAAGGAAGACCACCATGGTCAGGCAGAAAAAAAAAAGGTGGGTCAGAGAGTATCAAAGAGCCATTCAAGGATTAAGTCTGGCAGAGACGTCTGATTCCTCAGCCACATGCTCCCTTCTCAGTCTCTAGGGAAACAAAGAGTGGAGACAAAGTGTGATGCCAGAAATATGGGATCCTGTGTACAAGACGATAACAATTTGATTCAATAAAAAATTTTTGAAGAGTTTTTTCTCTATTTGTAATTATCCAGCAGCTGAAATTATTGAAATTTGGTTTTTTCAAAGCAAGAGAAATCTAAAATTTGTAATCACAGTCATGGTCATTTGAAATTCCAAGACTCTATTAATGGCCAAAATTTATGACTCTTATTACTAAATATAGGCATATGTGTGTGTAATCATATGTGTGATTTGTGTTAGTGTGTGTCTGTGTTTGTATGGTTGGTGGATTATGTTTCTTATTTGACCAGGCAGGTGCTATCAAGAGCATCTGAACCACTAAGACATTTCTATTACTACATGTAATTGTTAAGGGTGGCGATACAGAACTTTGGCCTTATTTCTTTGTGGAAGCTGGTTAAGGAGTTGGTGTACTGCATTCATGTTTAAGTCTGATGTGGAAACTTTAAGTCTACAGGACAAGCAGTGGAAAGGGAAGATAGTACAAAGCAAGGCAGACAAGAGACAGATAAAATACAAAAGCATAAGCTGTGACCCCACAAGAGAACACAAACAAACAAAAAAGAGTCAGTTCTGCTTGCCTACGGAATTAGGCACTGCGGTTCTTTTTTTTTATTGTATTGGCTCCTTTGAATTCTACACAATATTTGGATTTCTTTTAACATGATTAAAAAGCATAAAATAGGCTTCAATTCAGTCCCCATACTTCCCTTTTTCCTCCCCTTCTCCCTTCCTCTGATTAGTTCCTTCTACTCTGCTGATCTGCTATTTATTTAGCATTTTTTATTAGTTACTTGTAGATGTACATCCAGATGAAATCCATATGGTATGTTCATATAGGCACATGGGAAATTTAGGTCGGATTTCTAATGAAGCTAAATGCACACCCCTAGCCCAGAATTCCAAGAGCCTAAAGGAGTAGCCTGGGGAAGGTAGAGCAACTGCAGGCCCAGCCATTGCTCCATACAGGTGAGGTGTGAGCCAGCAGACCAGCAACATCGTATTAATACTATAGGATAACTGCTTCCCTTCTGCCCTCTAATCTCCCAGGAAGCTCCTCTAATACCCACCTTAACTAGAAATGATAGATTAGAGGGAATTTGGTGAGATGTAGTTTATCCTAGCCAACCTCACACATCACAAAGTCACTACAGTCCATCTTCTGCCATTTTAACACACATATTCATCTCATTCAGTCAGGTTAATCTCCAAATACAAAAATGATACATGTGCAACTAAATACAATACATCTAGCATGAAGGCAACACATTAACATTTTCTCCAGGAGAAAATCCAAAGTTCTTTATTTCGCTTAGGGGAGATATTCATTCCTCTGATACATGTGTCCCCTTTTATATCCTGGAACTTCAAACTTTTTTGGATGATATATATAAAAAAGATTCTTATGGAAACTGTTGGGAGTTACCCAGGCTCCAAATATGGCGCCACCCATGCTTCTCTTCCGGTACTAACTTCCTCATGCCCCAAGATAGCAGCGGGAAGAGCTGCCCAATGGTGAGCCATGCTGACCCTCATGATCCTTACCCACTAATCAGAAAGTGCCCTGTGCCAATATCCTATTCTGTTGAATGGCCCCCGGCTCTATAAATGTGGAAAGCTGTTTCTCAATAAACAGGTACTTCTCTGATGATGAGCCTTGTCCAATAATTCTTTCAGAAACAACATTATTACTACCCCCATAGGATAAATTTTCTTATCCAAAGAAAGGTTAATCTTTACTTTGGACATCAACTCCTGTTTCCTCACTCAGTTGTGGCATCTGCCCAATAGATCCATGAACAAATTGGCATCAGGGGTAAAGATTATTCCTGGATTCAGCAAAATGGACTTACACTCACCAAGGCCAATTTGTCTGAAGCACTGCTGAATACTTACTGCTAATATCAAAGACCAACCTGAGTTCCTAACATGGCACCATTCCCTGGAGTGATCAGCCAGCCCCTCCATAGCACATTGATGACACTGGACCAAATTCAACATAAAAGGGACCCTCCTTTTTTTTTCCTGGACTGGACACTCACTCTGGGTATGAATTTTGCTTCCTCACCTGAAGTGCTGCTGCCACAACTAACATCTCTGGACTCACAGAATGCTTTATTTACCATAAGAGTATTCCATGCAGCATTGCTCCTGATCAAGGAGCTTGATTCACAGCAAACAATTTTGCAATATGGCCTGTGTTCATGGGATTTGTTATACTTAACATAAGTCCTCCATCTTCCTGAAACACAGAACCTCATAGAATTGTGAAATACCCTGTTCAGACTCTGCTTCAAGCAACACCTAGTTGGAAACATCTCTCATTGCTGGGGCAATGTCCTCCAGGTTGTGGTACATGCTCCATGTTTGCATCTAATTTATGCTACTGCTTTGCTCACAGCAAGGATTCATAAGATAAGACCCCAAGCATTCGATGGATATAAATTATAGTGTGTTCTGTCCCTATAAGATTGGTGTCTATGACCCACCAACATTATTTGTTCCTGTATTTTTCAGTTCTGCTGCTTTAGAAAATTCTTAGCGACAAAGAGAAAGATTCTTCTACCCAGACACAAAATGATTCAATTTTCTGAGAGTTGAGATTTCCCTGCTGCCACTTTAGGATGCTCACTATAGCTGAATCAACAGGTGAAAAATAGGGTCACTCTGTGGCATGGAGTGATTGATTCCTACTAGGAAGGGGAAACTCAGTTGCTACTACACAATACAAAGAGGAAGAGCAAGTGTGACATAGGACATTTTCTCGGTGCCTCTTGGAACTCCCAGGTCCTGTGATGGAGGGCAATTAGAAACTAAATCCCAAGTCAGGTCACACTGATAAGGGCTCAGATCATTCAGAGATGAAGGTTTGTGTCACCCACCTGACCAGCAATAATGACCACCTGTGAACCAAGGAAGTATGGACTGTGGAGTAAAATAGGATAGTTATAAAGACCAGTAATGACCATGTGGACAACCCCAAGGAACACAAACTGCCATACTTTGTGCATTTATTCTTAATGATGATAAGAATTTGTATATTTATATTACACAAATTGTTTATTTCATTGTCATCGTCTCATCAAACATGAGGTGTGAATAATACCTAAAATCACATCTAAGTATTTAAATAACTGGATATAAATGAAGGAGTATGAATCAGTAGAAACAGAATAAATTTCACACAAAATACAAAAAAAGGATTTTTTTTCCTTAATAAGGAAAGGATTGTATATTTTATATGCTCTTCTTGGGAAAAGTTGACAATGTCTTAGGTTATACATAGAATAGTCATATCCAATTAGGTAGAAGGATATTTTATGTTGTCTTTATTTGAATATTGAGCAAAATTTTAAAAAAAAATGCATGAGTGCTGTGTTGACACAAAACAAAGCAACCATACCTGTGTTCCTGGGTAGATTTGTGAGTTAACAGATTACATAAAATGCCGACAAAACTTGGTTTTTCATATTGATTTATCCACACTTGCCAATCTGTCTTCTCTCTCGTTCTCTCACAAACACTAATTAGAATGAGAAGTTGTTCTCCATGGGAAAATTAGCTCAAAAAAGTCATAAACTAATAGAGCCTTCTATCACTTCTTATGTCTTACCTCCTAAATATCTTCCTATACTTTTACAGATTCTGAATCACTGATGTACCTTAACAGGACAGAACCACCACCTTTAAAGTAAGTGATCATGACAATTATAAGAGTGAATACCAGCAATTAAAAATAATGATGTGAATATAAAAAATAAACTTCAAAAATAAATAAAAAAACACAGGACTTAATTCATTCTGATCAAATTTCAACTCTACCAGTAAAAAGAGTTCACATTTATTTTTCTTCTGTCCTAGGGTAGGTCTAGGATTATGACAGTCATGTCACACTGTTACTTCCTGCTCCACTTCTGTGGACTAAGAGAACAATTTCAACCCTGGTTCCCCTGATTACTCCTGTTGGGTGTGGCCTCAGCTCCAAAGACTAAGTTCCCCATCCCCCAAGAAGAGCTGTCCAAGGGTGAGCCCTGCTGGCTCACAAGATCTTTACCCACCAATCAGACTAGCCCTGCTGGCTCACATGATCCTTACCTACTAATCAGACTAGCCCTGCTGGCCAACATGATCCTTACCCTCCAATCAGACTAGCCCAGTTGACTCACATGATCCTTAACCACAATCAGAAAGCACCCCATGCCAACTGTCAAACCATTGTACTGTTAAACTGCCATAACTGTCAAACCACCCCTGGTTCTATAAATATGCAGAGCTGTTCCTCAATAAACGCACATTTTCTCTGATGACATGCCTTGTTCATTCCTTCATTGGTGCCAAAACCCAGGAGGGGGAATGCCTCACTGCTCAAAGGCCCCATCTATAAAGGGTTGCCATCCTTGTCCACTCTTTTTGAGTGCTTCTACTATTCACACAACACTGGCTCTTCAATTGGTGAGTTTCTCTATCAGGTGTCCAACTTCAGATGGGCTATACACAGGGGCTTTGACCATGATGGTCTGGCAAACCTCTGACACCCAATCTGGAGAAGAGAACACACCCCACCACCTTCACTGTCATGGTGGACTCTCTGGAGCCCAGTTCATGAGCAAGAGGTACTGAGGGGTGGAAGAACAGGCACTCTCTCTCTCTCTCTCTCTCTCTCTCTCTCTCTCTCTCTCTCTCTCTCTATCTTTCTATCTCTATCTCTATCTCTAACTCTATGTCTATCTCTCTCTTAACCACCCTTGTCCCTCTCCTGAACTATAGGGGACTCTTCTTCTCTCCCTGAAGACTTCCCCTTATTAAATTCTGCACACAAGACTGGCCTTACTATCAAATAGACAATCAAAGTCAATGGCCCCCAGGAGGATCCCTGGATCCCGCAATTCTCAGAGACCTCTGTTTAACTTTTGCCAGCGCTCAAAAAAGTGGAAGAAGATCCCCTATGTTGAGGCTTTTCCTCTTCTTAATTCTCACCCTGACCAATCCGGCAGATGAACCCCCTCCCTACCTACCTCCCCCATCAGCTTCGTTGAGCCCCTCAGTTGCTCCCCCTGACTCAGCCGACACTTTTATTCCCCCCAAACTAGGTCCTGCTCCCTAGTCCCACAAAACATGGCCCCCTGAAGAGAGATTGCTGGACCTGAGGGCATTTTCCAGGCACATGTCCTGTTCTCTATGAATGACCTCACGCAACTTGAGCAAAGGTTGGGCTCATTAACAACAGAAGAGAGTTTCAATGGGTCCTCCTGGCTTATAGACTCACTTATATGTTATTGGCTAATACTCTCCTTCTTTAGGAATGTACCAGAGTCTGGGAACTTGCCAGAGGCCATGCGGATGAAACTCACAGAGTTAATCCCAATCACCCTCCAGGGCCACTTGCTGCCCCAGATAATACACAAGCTGGCATACAGAGTAGGGACCGATTCTCTGCATGTATTATTGCTTGGCTCTAAAAAGCCGCCTGTAAGGCTGTCAATTTCCAAAAATTACAAGAGACCCCCATCGGAATTTCTGGATCGGCTTATGAAAGCCCTTCAGCAGTAACCTAGATCCTGAAACTCCAGAAGGTCGTCATGTCCTTATGACATGTTTCCTCTTGCAGAGCTCTCCAACATCTGGGCCAAACTAAAATAGCTCGAACAAGGCCCTGCCAACCCCCAGACTGAGACTTTTCAGAGGCTCAACCAGGCCCTGCAGGGTGCTTCCTTGGGTCGTCGCCCATCACCAAATCCCTTCACACCAGGACTACTGCTTCAAGTGTGGTAAGGAGGGACATTAGGCCAGGGTATGCCCTGCACCACGCACTCCATGTACTCCTTGCCCTAAATGTCAACAACAAGGTCTTTGGGCAGGGCCATATAGTAGTCCCAAGCAGGAGAAGGACTAGGGCCCAACTATGGCTGAAATGATGGTAGTCAGCCAAGTAGACCATGATAATAGATTTTGCAACTAATTGCCTGAAACGTCTTATGTATTTTTTTTCTTTCTCACTAGCACCAAACTCTTTTTTATTTTCTAAGAATGGTTTGCATAAAAACAAGTTTTTTTCTAGGGCCATACAAAGTCCTCCTTGTTTTAGAAAGAAATGATTTAGACCTCATCTGTTTGTAATACTATTTCTGTCAGAGAGTCTAGTGAAAACTCTAGTTTGGATATTGACATTTTTAGTTCTCCTAAATCTATATCTATTTTATGGCTGAGAGACTTAAACTTTTTAGAGCCTGTGATAATATCTGAAGTTCCCAAAGCAGTATACTGATCCATCTATTCCCATATAAGCCAGGAGGAAAACTAAAATGGGGGAAGCCTGTCTATGTTGATAAGTCAGTGGGCCTAGCCTTTTAATAACTCCAGGTTCTTTTCCTTTTTCTCCATCAAAATAGTAGGTTACATAGTTCCGAGTTATTGACAGTTTTGAGATTTAGGCAAGAAGTTTGAAGTGGGACCCTGGAAGCACAATTTTTGTTGAACAGGGAGTTGTCCTACTTATAATTTGGGTTGTGAAAGCAAGTGTCTCTCTCTGGGAGATCAACCAAGGTGATATTGGGGTAATTCCCCAGGTACATCTTCCTGAGCTAGACATATTGGGGAACATCTATACAGATCATAATTTTTTCTCTAATATTAGGGCCCTACTACTGTTGTAAGGGAAAAGGGTGATGACTGTTCTTGCTCCTTAGAGGTGAGAGGGGGCAATGTGCAGTGGGCAAGCAGTTTGGAGTCCCTTTGTAGAAATTGAGAAGGTCAAGGAGTCCATGGTAAAAATCTGTTTCAGGATTGAAAATTCACCTGGGGGTGTGCACTTCTATGAGAGAAACAAAAAGACATACGAGTACTGAAATAAGATCAATGCAAAATAGCAGTTGTAACATCTGAAATCTTTTCCTGAATATTATGAATATGATAGAAATTAATAATTGTTTACCAGGAGGTGGAAGACCTGAGAAATTGTCCCCATAACAAGGCCTAACAAGGCCTAATAAGGCCCTATTTTAGGGACATAAATCTTTCACATTGTCAGAATTATCAGGAATGTAGACACAACATTTAGTTAAGTTAGTTAATGTCATCTGATTTTTGTAAAATATCTTTATTGCCATGATCTCTACATTCAGTAGAGATTTCTTTGTTACTAAGGGCTAGGTAACTATACTAGCAAAAACTTATTAAGTCTACTTGTTAGGAACATATGTAGGCCTTAACCTGACAAAAAACTTCTGACTCTGGCAATTTTTATCATCAGGCATTCTTGCCTAAGAATTTTTATTTTGTTGCCTCCAGTCTTACTTATTTTTGGGGGACTATTAATACAAGTGTACATTTTATGTTACATTAAAATAACTGTTGCTTATTTTAAATGCCCAGGAATGGCTGTGCTTTGGTTTTTAACTGTTTTTGCTACATGTTTAAGACCAAGCTGATAAAACAGACCTTTTTCCTGTCTATTGGTAAGAGTCAGCTGAGTTTTAATGGGGGACACTCTTGGGGAATTTTTGAGCCACATTTCAGCTCTGCTAGTGCCATCTGCATTAGGATGGGTCAAGGTCTTTCCAACCATGTGGCTCCCCTTGGAAGCATCAGGCATGTCTCCCCTTTTTAATGACTCTCCTCTTTTGCAGCATGCACACTCATTGGCTTTCTGTTCTCCATGGTCTCATTAATCTCCCTTATCAGGAGGTTATTGGCCCAGAGTTGCAAAGCTCTTCCTCCTGTCCTGGGTTCAGGCTGACTCAAAGGTCAAATGCCAAATATTGGTTTTCTCAGCCTCTTTATTTTAAGCTTAATTTTTAAGTTTGACCTTAAACATCCAGAAATTAAATTTAATCAGTTTTAAACTGAGAATACTGTTTTAACTTTAATGTTTATAAATTTAGAGTTATTTTTTACATAATACAATATCTTTATTTTATTTATTTACTTTTTAATGTTGAGGATTGAACCCAGTGACTCACACATGCAAGGCTAGCACTCTACTGCTGATCCAAAACTTTAGCCCCTTTACCATTAGTTTAATCCATTTTAATTATTATCTGTCTACAGATGATGGCTTAATATCTCAAATTAACTTAGGTAGTGTTTTCATGAAGTATTACCTCTGTAAAACATTAATAGGCATCAGTTATTGTTAGTTGTGGAGCAGGCTGTACAAATGTTAGCTTCACTTGATTGTCTCAGTTCTGAACACTCAACCGCACTCAAGGTTGAACACTCGACTTTCACCCATCTGGTATAATGTAAACCCACATCTGACCCCTGCCTGGTCTGCCTGAAGACAGAAGATGACACCCTTAGCAACTACAGTGATACAATCATTGTATGCCAACAAGGCAGCTTGTAGACCCAGAGAGCCCATTAGATTTGGCTACAAAATCTCTCTCTTGCCAGGTCCCTCTTTCTTGTTCTCTCTTTCTTATCTCACTTTTGCTCTCTTTCATTCTCACTCTCATTCTCTTTCTCTTTTATTCTTTCTCTCTCTCATACCCCCCACCTCTTGTACTTTCCTCTCTCTCTCTCTCTCTCTCTCTCTCTCTCTCTCTCTCTCTCTTTTCTATTAATCAGACAATACCACTATGAAGGTCTATTGGTTGTTATGAGTGTCATGGTAACTTTTTCAGTCATAATAAAAATACAGGGCTGGGGATGTGACTCAAGCGGTAGCACACTCGACTGGCATCCTTGGGGCATGGGTTCTATCTTCAGCACCACATACAAACAAAAGATGTTGTGTCTGCTGAAAAAACTAAAAAATAAGTATTAGAAATCAGTCTCTCTCTCTCTCTCTCTCTCTCTCTCTCTCTCTCTCTCTCTCTCAAAAAAAAAATAAAATACAAAGTGAAATCAACAATAGTAAAAACATATCTAGCTTGTATATAATTTTGAAACCTGGATGAGTTATATATTATATTTTTTTTATTTGAGATCATAGTAATTTTTTAATAAAATCAATATTTGAATATAACTTTAAATTAACTGAAATCTGGCCTACTTTGAAGTTATTTTGACATGCCATAAGGTGAAAGGCAGAGCCTTATCTCAGGTAAGGCAGGGCTCTTCACAAATCTTAGGTAAAGTGTTTTAGTTCTAAAGCTGATCTTTGTCTCTCTTTTAGATATTGTTTTATAAAGTTGACATATATTTTTTTCTGACTCTGTATGAATGTTAGCTAGAACAATATAAAATACATCTGAAACATTAATTAAGAAAAAGCTGAGCACTCTTTTTTGTGTGGAAAAGTGGAAATTATTTTTATAATATTAATCTTTAAACAGATCAGGCTCTCATTATCTTTTAAAATACCTTTAAATTTTTATATCCCAGTGTAAAAGGTAACACATTGTTTGGTTACAAAACATCAATAATATAAATAAATTCCCAATAAAATCTATTATCCTTATAAGTTTAAATTATCATTACAGACAATTTTAGTTTGGAGAATACCAACTTGATAAAATGTTCTTTTAAACCTTTTACCTTAAAGACTTGCACACCTGAAAGATATGAACACATTTAATCTGTAAAGAAGAGTAATGTACCACACTTTTATCGATGTTTTTATATTAACCATGGTTAGCTTTTAAAGAAAAATCTAGACTCTTAATGTAGGACAATACTTTAAAATAAACTTTGCTGTTTAACCAAGATTACTTGTTCTAGGGGATAAAATTAACAGTCACAATGTAATTAATACTTTTAGAAGTTTTTGTCATTTTTGCATATAAATACATCAGTACATTAATATTTATCTGTAGAGAATGACCATGAAAAGTTTTAATTATTTGTGTTACATACATAACCAACTTATTTACATATAAACTTTTAATATTCATCTTTTATATAGACCTATATATTAATTAATTAGGCCTTTTTATTGTTTACTTAGATATATTATAATTATACTTTACCACATAAAGACTTTTTATCTGGAAACACTTTTTACTAAATATAGTTTTATATTAGAACCTTTTAATAATTTTTAATCCATTGATCCTTCTTTCTGTTTGTACCTTGAAATAACCTTCATACATTTCTGAATTTAGATAAATTAATCTATTTTAATAAGATGAAATATTTTGTTATTTATGGTACTTTAATTGAAATGTAGTTGAAACCTCTTGACTCCTTGTATGTAGAATTATACCTCTTGGGACATTTAATTTATAGTAACTTTATTTTTATGATAACACAAAATATTTTTTAAAGAGAGAGAGAATTTTTAATATATATTTTGTAGTTTTGGTGATTACAACATCGTTATTTTATTTTTAGGTGGTTCTGAGGATCAATCCCACTATCCTGCACATGCCAGGGGAGCACATTATTTCTTGAGTCATGTCCCCAGCCAAACACAAAATAATTTTTTTTTAATTTACCAATTTATGAAAACACCATCATTTTTGAGTATTTTATTTTATGGATTTTAAGAAGTTAAGAGTATTTGATATTATATTTAACAGTTAGCATTGTAACTTTGTAAAACAATTAGATGTCTCTAACAAACACATTCATGATTAATTTTATATATTTAGATGAAATTCATGTTTTTTTTTAAAAAACAAGGTATCATACAAGTGCATTGAATAGTGTTATTAAACTTTTTTTCCTGTTGAAGAAAAATCCTAGAGACAATGGTATCAGACACTTTATAAAAATTAACATTTTAACAGATGTTTAACCATCTAGAAACAAAACTGTGCATTAGTAACTTTAATGACATTTGTACTTTTATTTATTTTTCCAATTTAAATTGAACCTTTAAATCATACTAACCAAAAATATTTGGATCTATTTTTTTAAATTTTAATTTATGAGCTCAGATGTCAATTTTTTTTGTACCAAATATATGTAGACATGGCAATACATGTAGACGGACAGTACACTGGTGCACCCACACAAAGCAAACAAAACAAAGCTTTGTAGCTTATTTTTTAAAACCTATTAGATTGAGAGTTAAACCTTGTAAATTGGCCTTAGAATAAAGCAGAGTGTAATCAGAAAAACATATTAATCTAGGCATATTAGATCAAAATTATCAATTTGACAAATATAGAATTTTGAAAGTTTTTCTGACCTTTTTTCTGAGGTGGTACTGTTCATCAAAGCTAAATAGAGTTAAGGGAATATAGAAATATGAAAGGGTATTATTTTTTCCTGAAGGAATTTCCTAAAGATGTAGCTCCATTGGTCTCCTTGGGAGAGTCCTCCAGGTTGGGGTCCCATTCTAAACTGTTTTTTCTGGTTTCTTGGATATTGGCCACCATTTTTAGCCTGATATTGAAAAATCTTTGGACCACTTTTTTTAATAGTTAGGAGTTATTCATGCTTGTAAATACTGAGAGAAAAAATCCAAATTTCCCAGACAAAATTATGATTTTTGTTATACAATTTAGGAATAATAATTTTATAAAACACGTTAGTTTTAATCTATCCTCTATAGGAACTGACATGATTTACCAAGTTGGCCACCTGGCCCAGTTCCTAAATGAAGGCGATCTCCACAATGCTTTTTTTTTTTTTAACTTTTAGCTTTTACTTTTGACAATTCTTTTAGTCCTGTTGGCAGCACTTTACATTTTCATGAAAGCTGTAGTGAGCACAGTTAAAACCATTTTTTCCCTTTAGAAACAAATTGAGATAGAAATTAACACAGAACACAAAGGGAACAAACAAAAACAAACAGAACAAACAAAAGTTCTGAAAATTGTTAAGAAAATAAGTTAAAGTGGTACAGGTGAAGATCTCTATAGAGCTTCCTTATCCCATGATGTCAATGGAGGGAAGGAATCCTGATGAAAGAAGAGCAGTTATGAGAACAAGAAAAGGTCCACGCACAACACACAGACAGATAAACACAAGACAGATGGCCGGCAAACAGACACTGGACAAATGACACATAGCAAGGCAGAAGCTGGAGAAATGACAAAGAGAACAGATGCAAGACAAGCAACAATCGGTAAGGTCACACAGGGATAACTTTAATGAGGCAGAGATCACATCTCATCCTGCCCCCAGGAACAGATGAGGCCACAGGGAGGCCTCCAGTTGGATGGAAAAAACATCTCATCCTGTCCCCAGACACAGATGAGGCCACACAAGGAGGTCTCCAGTGGGACAGAGACAACATCCCATTCTGCCCCCAGATACAGACAGATGAGATCACACAGGGAGACCTCCAATGGGGCAGAGATATGACTTGTCTTTCCTTCAGGTACAGGTAAGGGCCCACTGAGAGGCCTCCAGGGAGACAGTGACAACATCTCATCCTGTCCTGGGAAAGGTGTAAGCAACAGCATCCAATATGAAATTTTCCCCAGGGAGTTGAATCACCATATCTGACAGGCTTGCAGGAGGCTTTTCAGAGCATCCTACGATGGAGCTAAGGTTCAAAGGTCCATGTTTGGAGGCAAATTTGGTGTGAGGGTAAGAAAAAATGGACCCTGGATGAGCCCCAGATGTTATAGTTAAAGCTTCATTCCAGGGTTTCATAAACTTACTTTCAGACCACTCTTGTATAACCAAATCAAGCCTTTATTGAAGCACACTAGTGGCCACTGAACTAAATATAAAGCTCTTCCCCTGATCAACCCCCTGATCAACCCCTGAACAATTGTAAGGGTGCTTCATATAACCCTGAAAATGACAAAAGGGTATTTGGGGGTCTAGCCAATGCAAGCAAGCCAGGTTACAGAAGCAGAAGAGTTCAGTCAAGTGTAGGGAAGCCTAACCAATCACAGTTGGCTCAGTCACCCAAGTTACAGAAACAGAGCCCCATTACCCTAGTTATAGAAACAATGCCCCATTAGGTAGTTCTGTGTCCTTAAATGTTGTGATAGCAAAAGAAAAAGAACATCTGGATCCAGTCAGGACCCTTCTACTTGGCATGGTTGTTTTATAGAATGGAGGCACAAAACAAAATGGAGTCACATTTGCTTTTACTATCACAGTATTTAACGTCAGGATTTGTACAGAATATATGAAAACTACACTGCCTTAAACATTCTCCTCTAAAAAGCAGCAGCAAGTCCTTATTGAAACTGTCTGGAACAAATTATGGGTTCTTATTTTATATTGCATGTTTTCTTTAAGTTAAAAAAACAGTTCCTGAACTTTGGATAGTCCCCCTCCACATAGATGAAAGGAATTACAGGGCATACTGGGCTATTTATCCATGCCACCATTTTCTCCTCTGCTGCTATGGGCCACTTTTGCAGAATTAGCGGTTTCATGGTTAAAATTGGCCAGGACTCTCTTGTTCACCATTTCTTCTTCTGCAGAGGTTGTATGAGATAGAACACTCTGGCATGGGGCTGTGTGTATGACACATCTGAGTTGCTGACCACCCAGGACAGAGGAGCACCAGCCCTTGTGGGTTTTATTACAAAAGGAGTTGAAGCATGGAGGCAATAAACAAACTGTGTTGTGGCTGGCCACCTTGGTGGACATGAGCATGCCTGGCTCTGCGCTACCATCTGAGCATCTCCAGTTGGAGGAAAAGACTCAACGAGAAGGAGAATGGCCTGAAGATGATTCCTCAGTCATTCATTCATTTCTGTAGCACTTAGAAGACATAGGGAACTCAGCCTTCCCTCTGGCTCAAGTCAACCACATTGTCTGACAACAGACTTGGGTGACACTCAACATAGCTCACATTTGTGTGAGGTAGAGAGAAGTCTCATTGTTTCAAAATGCTACATTTGCCATTCAACTGAAGAATATTATTACTGCTTCCAAGGATCTGTATAAAGTCAATTTTAAGGAAGGGTGGAAAGCTGAACCAGCAGCATGCCATGGATAGAAGCAAAAGCCCAAAAGCTTTGTAACCAAGTTGTAAGAAAAAAATGTCACCAGAGGCTCTCAGTGGATCCTCTGTGATTGTGTGGATTCTGTTAACCAAAAATCTCTTCAGCACAGTAACATCAAAATATCACACACACACACACACACACCCTTTTTAACCTTAAAATACTACATTAAGGAAAGGGTCAACATATCAAAGAAACATGCAAATGAAATGCCCTGGCAGAATGCCAGGCTGGACCTTGCAGGAGAACTCAAGCCTGGGAATGTGTATTGAGTATGAATTGGGGCATGAAGTCTCAACTTCTCTTAGCTAATCATTGTGCCTTTGGGGTGAGGGGGGCTCTCTAAATGGAGTTGGGAAGCAGCGAATGTGCTGTTGGAGTTTTTGTTGTTATATATCACCTACATGTTACCTCCCTCATTGCCTGGTCCAGTTTCTGAGTGAGAGACTGGTCAGGACCTTATTTATAGAATGACAATTACGGTGACCTGGATTTCTCTCTCATTTTATAGATATGGAACCTATTTAAATGTGCTATGTGAGATGCTGGGAATTTCTGGGCCAACATCTTTGCATTTCGTTGGAATGCTTCTGTAAGTTGAGTATATTTGAATTCCTTGTTTTTCTTTGGCAAAAGAAAATGCTAGTTAAATGTCATTGGTAAAATTGCACTTCCTTGGGAGAAAGTTCCCAGCTCTTATCCTTTTTGAAACAGTCTGAAAGCTCCACCCTGAGCACAGCCAGGTTTTCCCTGGGGCTGTGTTGTCAACTCTTCAAGAGCCTCAATGGAAATACTCAGATCCCTAGTACACCTGCATTTGATGCTCATGACATTGTTCAGACTTGTACATATCAAAAAGAGGATGCTTAATTTGCTTTTGCACATTTGAGCAAAAATCTGTGAAAGAGAAGATGTCAAGGATATTCAAACATTCCTATTCATAACAAGATTTCATGAGTAGCTTTATTTAAAAAAAGTGTTCATGGATATATTTGAAACTACAGTTTTTTGAACAATACAAGTATTTATAGTTTGATAATTTGCACATATATAATTTCTTAATGTCTAAATCTATGGTTATTTCCATGGCACTACCCAAGTTTTACTACTGAAGGTACATGTAGAGTATTTGAGAGATGAAATAAAAGTATTCTGCATTTTTTTATTATCCTTCAAAGATAAGACTCTATCTGTGAGTCTTAGAAGGGAGAAAATACAAAATAGATAAGACAGCTCTTATCTATGGACTTCATAATTAACCACAAAATGACTATTGTTTTTCAACAAGGTTATATTTAGTGATATAAAATGAACATAAATTAGATGATTTTAAAAATTATTAAAATTTAAGTCAATTGAATGAAGTGTTCCCAAAAAAGTGAATTTGTGGCTTGTATTTGTGTTTAACATGGTGAGGTATTTGACTAAGGGCCTAAATACTGGATAGAAATTCATGAGCTCTAATACAGATTGTCAGAGGATAGGCTGCTCTCTGCTTAGATTATCTTTCCCAAAGACTGAGGCTTCTTAATTAGATTCTATTTCTACAATTTGGAGACCTAATGACCACCTGAGAATTTCATACTGATGTTCTCTTTGGAAAAAACAATCATTTAATCTTCACACTTCCCAGATAAACTGTTTACTAGTCAGGCTGTAAGGTCCATATAATTGGGGTCTCCCTGTGCATCATGAAAATATCACCCCTGAAACATAGCAATAGAAAAAATTCTTTTTAAGTGTTAGAAGCAAAAACTTAGAGCAAGGATTTAATTTATTGACTTCCATGGGTAGGGGTTGCATCTCCCAATCTTCTCCACATTGATCTGGAAAACTGGAAGGTGACTCCATTTTGTCAATTCTCACTTATTTTTTCTCACTCCACAACATGCATGAGAATCACTGTTATGATTGTGGTGCCCCCAGAAGCTCATGTGTGTGGAAATGCAAGAAAGTTCAGAAATAAAGTGATTGAATTGTGAAAGCCTTAATCTACTTGGTACACTATTTTTTCAGTAAGGATTAACTGGGGGAAACTGTAAGCAGGTAAGGTGTTGGTGGAAGAGGTGGGTCACTGGGAGCCTGGCTTCAGGGCATACATTTTGTCCCTGGTTAGTGGAGTTTCCGTCTGCTTCTTGGTGCCATGCCCTGGGATGCTTTATTCTGTCACACTCTTTTGCCATGATATTCTGCCTCACCTCAGACCATGGCAACAGAGGAAGCCATGTATGAACTGAGACCTCTGAAACTGTGAGCCCAGTAAATCTTAGTTTTCTACATGGTTCTTATCAGGATCACGGTAGTGAAAAAGCCAGCTAAACTAAACACATCAACATGGTCAACTTAGAGGTGAGTGGTACCTTGAACTTCCTAATTTCCCCAGTATTCTATGGAGATTCATGACAGAAATAAAAAATATCTGCGGAAAAAATGAGTGAATATCCTTGTGAATGTCCCTGGGAAACTCACTCACTTTCTCTCAGCTTTGGTTTTTTTCAAATCTATGTGGATGGTATGATTAAAAATTGGCAGGATTTCACAAAAACTCCATGCACATAAGAAAATGATACAGAAAGCCAGGCTTGCTTCATATTCATATTCAAGGACAACTGTCCAAACAGTGGCTCCCACCTCTAGTCCCAACCACTCTGGAGGCTGAGGCATGCGAATCACAAATTCAAAGTCAGCTTGAGCAATATAGGAAACATGGCAATACGTTGTCTCAAAAAAAAAGGATAATTTCTTCAATATTTGCAATATTTAAAGAAAATTCAAGATGGACTCTAAATTCCCTTTACAAATATCTCATTTATTTTCCTCTTCTTTGCCTTTGGATGTTTTAGAATAAGAGCTTCCCTCTAACTGACAGTGATGGACCATATTCCAGTCTGATTTCAAGAGATTGGAATCATTGGTTCCTCAATTAGAAGCAGGGTTCAATATTTTCAAAATAACATTATAAATTCTCTTGTTTCTTCTCCCAGGGTTTTTGGCAATATGACCACCAATGTCATGAAAAGTATGGGAAAATGTGGGAGTGAGTATTTTGGAAACTTCCCTTGGGTAGACTTGTTGGAGGAGGCACTCCAGGGCAAGAGGACAATGCCAGCAAAGAGCTATTACTGGGAATTAATTATCATAAAGCTTTTCGAGGCTCCTCCTTCTGCTAAGAGTTCCATATTTCACCAGGTGTCAAGGTTTATGTTCAAAAACATCACACTTAAGACTTTTCTCAGTATCTGATGACACAAACACTCTTGGCCTCACCTTCTCTTCAGTGCCTAGCCTCTACTCCCTTTTCCATTTTTTTTTAATTAGGAGTGTTTAATACTGAATAGGAGACATTAAGTCAGACCTTTCTAAAATGTACACCATACATGGCTTAATCTCCTTTCAAGATTGTTGCTTTAGTAAAAGCAACATTTATAGAAATTTGGGGGTTATTATGTACATTTGAAAGAAAAAAGGAGACAGAGATGAACAGATTGGGAAATGATTTGACCTCTGCTTTCTTTTATTTTAACTTTCTCTGCAAGTGTAAAGTCTTGGGGATTTCATTTGTTTTTCCATGTCAATTAGGAGTTTTCGATAGAAGTGTACACAGGGATTTCTCTGCCTATCTCATTCTACCAACTTTGAAGAATGGATGGCCAGTACATTTTAAACCACTATGTTTCCATGACCTTGTGTACATCATAATCTGCTAGGGTGAAATCAGCTAATTTCAGCATCCATGTTCTTAATAATGCTTGATGGAAGCAGTTCCAGAAGTATTATTGTAGTTCTTGTTTGCTACGAAGAAGTGAGAGAAGGCTTTGCCTCTTCCTCCCTCTTCATCTTCTCTCATCAAGTCCTCAAAACTGCAGAGCTGGCCACATTATCCTGCCTAACCGGCATGGCTAATGAAAGCCATGTTGTTGAGTGGAAAGAGCACACGCACTGAGTCTCCACTGATACTGTCTCTTGCATCTTAAGCACTTGTAAGAACTTAATATTTTAATTTAATGGACAACAATAATTAAATTGTTGTCTATTTTTCTTTAATCTAATATCTTTTCACATCAGAAGAAATAATTGAGAGCATGAAGAGAGAAGCCTCAGAACTGGATAAAACCTTTGCACCTGCATTTACGGTGTTAATATTCACAATATACAAAGAACTCAATGAGCTTAACACCAAAAAATCAAATAACCCAGTCAATAAGTGGGCAAAAGTACTGACCAGACCCTTCTCAAAAGAAGAAATACAAATGATCAATGAATATATGAAAAAATGAACAACCAGTCAAGCAATTAGAGAAGTGCAAAATTATTTCCCATGATTTTATACTTATGTCAAAATGAAATTTATTTTTATGGATATATAAAAAGAACTAATGAAAAATTTCAAATGACCATTTGTCTTTATATCTAGAAGAGATATTATTTGATTCATTATAAGTATCTCATACTTTATAATCTGGGGAAAACCACTGCCTTGTGGACTCAATTTTCCTCTAACTGTGGGTGGAGTTGTGTTTGTGCTTAGATGTTCCCCATCATTAACCAATATGGAGATGCACTGGTGAAGTACCTGAGCCAGGAAGTGAAGAAAGGTGAGCCTGTCGCTGGAGTAAGTAGCAGGCCAGCTCTGGGGTTCTGAGCTGTCCTAAGACCTTCCAGCAGCCTGCCAGGGAACTGAAATTACCACTGTTGAGCTACTACCTGACCAGACAAAAGCAAGTATGTGGAGTCACAACCACAATGGGCCACCCAAGGAGGAGAGGTTCCCAGGAGAAGGTGGAGCAGCTGGGACATCTGTGTACAGAAAACAGAAATAGTTTATCTGCTTCATCATCAATGTGAATATTATGTAAGTCAAAACACATGTTTTACAATGAAAAATGTGATCACTCAGAAGTTGGGGGTAGAGCATAGGGAATGTTGATTGGGGGAAGTTTCTGGTACCTATTGAGCAGGAATAGAAAGATACAATACAGGTTATGGAACAACAAATCTCTTCATGGTTGCACTGAGAATATCAGAAAAATTAAAAATATGAAATATTCCTACCACTTCTTCCTCCAATATCAACATAGATAGGGTCCTGAAAAGATATGAATTACAACTACCATATCATTTGTTGTATAAAATGGGTTATTTTGACCCATGCACAACCTCTTATACTGTAATGGAAAATCTGAAGAGAATAGTTTAAACAAGTTGTGAGATCATGCAAGTATGTTCTGAGGAGATTTTCAATATTTTAACTGAGGATATTTTTACTCATTCCCTTTTGCAAGATTCTGCCTTTGGGCCTTTTCAGAGTGCAGAACCTCTCAGGAGCAGTAGCAGTGGGTGCAGAGAAAGGGGGACAATGTTTCTGCCTCTCAGAACAGGGTGTTGCTGTTATGTAATGTGCTGGAGAGGAATCAGCTCTGGGCAGACTGTGCTTAGGCAGGACCTAGGTCAAGGTCACCTATCTTGGATCCCCTGCCAGGAGTCAATTATAACACCCTGGTCCTGCTAAAACTTCATACTTAATCATCTTTTATCATCTACACTCCACTCACTGAAATAATTTATCTGATTATGGGTGTCTGTCTCTCTATGACTGAACTCCTTGAGCTCACTACCCCAGTGTCCCTAACTCTGCTGGCACAGGAACAGCTGCCTCATGGCATTTGATAGGAGCATGGACTAGTCATTTGTTCAACAGATATATCTGACAGTGTGTGAATGTGCTGGTTGCACTTCTTCCAGCATGTGTAGTAGGAGAGTAAAGCAATACAGATTAAAATTTTACATTTCTTTCTCTACTCAGAATTTTGGGGAGCTACAACATGGATGTGATCATTAGCACACCCTTTGGAGTTAATGTCAATTCCCTCAACAATCCAAAAGATCCATTTGTTAAAAAATCCAAGAATATCCTTGGTTCAGATGTCCTCCAAAAATTTTTTTCTTATAATTAGTATGTGGATTACCATTTCTTTTTTTAATAAAAACTTCCATTAAGATGTTATTTACATACTTTTAATTCCTGAAGATGTAAAATTCCATAATTTTTAGCATGTTAAATGATGAATGCAGCCATCACCATTGTCAAAACTCAGAAAACTCACTATCTTTTAACTGTAAGCTTCCAAAATCATTTACCTAAACAAACACTACTCTATCTCTTTAGCTTTGCATATGATATATACATTATAAAAATGGAAACATGTAATATGTGGTCTTTTATGATGCAAAGTAATATCATTTAGCATTTTATTTTCATGTGAAATATATATATCAGTATTTCATGTTTATTGCCAAATAATATTCCAATGTATAGATATATCTATATAATGGAATTTAGTTATCCTTTCATCAGTTGATGAGCATTTGTGTTATTTACACCTTTTGACTATTGTGATTGATGCCATTATGAACATTAGTGTGAAATTTGTTTGTGAACTTTAGTTTTAAAGTTTTTTTTTTTTATTCATTTTTTCCTAGTTTTCAATTTTATCTGAGTGTATACTCAGGACTGAAATTCCTGCCTTACAAAGTACTTCTGTCAGTGTTTTACATAATAGCTGTATCATTTAATATTATTTCCAAAAATGTATAAAAGTTCCAATTACTTCATTTATTTCCTAACACTTCATGTTTCCATCTCTTATTTTAGACATTGTAGTGGATGTGAGATGGCATCTTATGCAGTTTTTATTTGCATTTTCCTGTTGGTTACTGATACTAAGCAATGTTAATCACTTTATTTATTTATTTTTTTAGTTATGCAAGATATGTTTATAAAAACATAAAGTATATCTTATTCTAATTAGGATCCCAGGCTTGTGGGTGTACGTGATATGGAGATTCACTATGAGGTACTCATCTATGTCCATAAGAAAGATAATTCAGATTCACTATTTTGAAGAAATATCTATCCATGTCCTTTTCCCACAATTACCTGAAGCATTTGTCTTTTTGTTTTAAGGCTTAAGAATTTTACTGGTGTGAGTCTGTACCATGTACAACCAGAGGAAAAAAATCTTGTGCTCCATTTGTGTACAATGTGTCAAAATGCATTCTATTGTCATGTATAACTAATTGGAACAAATTAAAAATGAAAGAAAAAAAGAATTTTTAAATAATTTAAGTGAAAATAATTATTCTATATTCTTTACACAGTTTCTTATCAGATTATGCTTTGTAACATATTTGTTCTCTTTTATAGATATCTCTTCACTTTCTTGATAGTGTCCTTTGAAGCACAAAATTTTTAGTTTTTTTCAGTTCATTCATATCATGGGAGGTACTACATATCCCAACCATTAAAATGAATGAATTGGATTTCAAAATCTTAAAATGTATTAATCTCAAAGCTGTGGTGTTCACAAAAGAAAGCAATTGACAGTAGATGCATGCAACCTGATGCCATTTATATAAATGTTAAAACCTCAACAGTTCTTGGAAACCTAGCTCAATAGAGCTGGTATTGTGGCAAGCACCATTGTTGGAGACTTAGTTTTTCCTTGTTGCTGAATCTTTTGCTTAGCCTGCATTGTCAGATTCTTTAGCTCTTTTCTTGAGGGTAGTAGCTTCACCATTGGGTCTCTCCGAGTCATGATGGTGTATACCCAATAGTTGAAGTTTCAATGTTTTTGCAATTCAAACTGCATATAAACTGTCAGGATAAATATTGATGGACTCATTTGCAAAAAAGACATAAAGCACAAATGAGAGCTTGAAGTTCTGATCATTGGGCAGAAGAAGATAAGGTTTGTATCATCTCTGTATTAGCATGACTATAAAACCTGCTTTCCTAAGCTTGAGCCATCAGTGAATACCATTAGTGCTCCATCTATTGGCTATTGGATGTGCATACACAATCTTTGGAAAAATAAGTGTATTTACAAAGGCAAATTGAATAATTTTACCACAAGAATAATGACTTTCTATCTGACCAGGAAAATTAGCAAAAGCTACTTGCCAATTATTAGAAGTTTGGAAAAGCCAATCATTCTGTTGAGCAGAAAATGAAATGATTATAATATTAAGTTCTGATCCAACCAGGTATAAAACTCTGCTTTTGATTACTAATTGAGCAACCAAATCAGGAAAAGGAGTTAAAGACCTTTGAGAAGAGTAAGCTAAATAAATCCACTCAATAACTCCCATATTCCTGATGTAGGAGATTAAGTAGTGGTGATATCAATAAATATGAAGGCCCTTGTGGGTTAATTCTAATAAGGTGAGCATTTTTAATAGCAGTTTCAACTTTCTTGAAAGCCATTCTTGCTTCTGCTCTGACATTATGAAAAGCTGGAGAAGGTGCTCCGTGTAATATCTGGAATAAAGGACTTAAATCTGAAGGAATTAGCTTTAAAGATGGCCTCAGCCAATTTATATCACCTAATAACTTTTGAAAATCCTTAAGAATGTCAACTCTTTGTCTCTAATTTGTATGCTTTGAGGACAGAATGTACGCCCTTCAATCACATGACCTAGATATTGAAAAGGAGATATCCTCTGTACATTTTGAGGTGCAATGCACAAACCCATTGCTGTGAGTGAGGTCTCTAATTGGGCAAAGAAATTTAGGAATACATTTGAGTTAACATGATCTCAAAGTATATAATCCATAAAATAAATAATATAAACATCAGGAAATTTCTCCCTCACAAGCATGATGATGTATGCTACAAAATTTTGACAAAGGATAGGACTGTTATACATTCCCTGAGGAAACACTTTCCAGCAATACCTTTTAATTGGTTTTTAAAAATATATTGCTTGGACACTAAAGACAAACCTTTCACAGTCGTCTGGGCATAATGGTATTCAAAAGAAACAATCTTTTAAATCTACTACTATTAAAAGAAATCCAAAGGGTTAGCTGTAAGAGAAAGAAGCCCTGGTTGTAAGGCTCTGTGGGCTTGATAACACAATTAATTGCCCTGAGATCTTGTAATAATCTCCAGTTTCCAGATTTTTTTTTAATTACAAAGATGTTCCAATGACTGAGCATAGGTTGTAAGTGGCCAGCCTGAAGTTGTTCCTGAACTAATATGTGGGCTATTTCAAGTTTTTCCCCTGTTAAGGGCCACTGACTAACCCAGATTGGCTCTTTTATGAGCCAATGATTTTTTTCTGCTGTTCTCTGGGTTGGAGATCAAGTTAGAGAACCTATCAAAAGTTTTGGCTGGGTTCATTAATTAGTCTCTCTTGGGAAGATTGAGATGTAGGTAAATACCCTTGTAAATTTTTCTTTATTTCCCTAAGAAAATTTTTTATTAAGTTCTTCAAAAAACATGATAAAATTTGAAGTTACTAATAACAAACCTAAGCTGCTTAGAATATCATGGCCCCACAAATTTATTGGCAAGATATCTAAAACATAAGCCTTGAAAATTCCAGAGTTACCATCTTTATCGCCCCAGTGAAGATATTGATCTCTTTGTGCAGACTGAGAGATTTGACCTATCCCCTCCATGTTGGCAGGTGCAATATGTAAAGGCCAGCCCCTAGGCAATAATATATTAAATAGAACAGATCTATCAGCCCCAGTTATCTATGATACCTAATTTTTTTATGATTAATTTTAAGATTCAGTAGAGGGCATTCTTGCTGAACTAATTGAGCCCAGTACACTTGGTCTAGGGACCCAGAAGTTGAGGTCTACTCTGGGCCTTCCATGAAATGACAAGGCAAAAGTATTAGCTGTGCCAATCATCTCTTAAAGAGAGCTAAGTAGCAGGCTCTGACTGCATAATAATTTCAATTTTATCTCTAAAGTTTGAATCAATCATTTCTGGCAGCACCTGAATTCCCTTTTTTAGTTGTTTCACCCCAAACATCAGTCTATGGCATTTGCGGGTACTGGCCCATGAACCCCAGTAGAGACTCAGTTGGCCACATTTCAGGCATTAAAGTAATTCCCAAGGTTGGCCATAAGTGTACAGTCTTGGTGGAGTTAGCTGGTAATAGTGAGGAGCTGGCATGGCCAGTCCTGATGATGTCAGAGTCTGTGACTTCTCTTCCAGTGTATATTGCAGTGCCCCTACTGTTTGGTGGGCCCAGGGCAGGCCCAGCTCCCAGTTTCCTGGTCCCAGGCAGAGGTGAAGGCCGAATTGGCTGTGAACCACTGCCACCATATCTATCTAAATCTCCCCATGCCATGCAGTCATCTCCCTGGTAGTGCCATCTGTGCAAACTGAGAGAGGTCTCTGCCCAATTGTGCAGAGTTCCATAGTCCCAAGCCATTTTCCCAGTTCTACCAAAATTGGAACAGCACCCATGAAAATGGCACCTCTGAGACTTAGGTTGTAATACCCGCTTCAAAGCCGCAGGGAGCATTACACCCTGTAGCTGTGTGGGACCCACATCCGCACAAAGGCCAATGAACTTTGAGACCATCCCCCTTTTTCAATGGGGTTGAAGGATTTCCTGACAAACTTTGTTAGCATTCTCAAATGCTAGCAGCTTGACTAGGAACTCAGAGGTATCCAAGTCTCCTATTGATCTCTTTGCTGTCTGGTATAGATATTCCTCCAAATCTGAAAATGGCTCTGCTGATCCCTGTTAGATCTGACTAAAATCCAAAGTTGATTCACCCTGATTAGGTAGCACTCTCCATGCCCTTTTGGCACATGCAGTAATTTGATAATATATGGCCAGATCATAATTTAATTGCCTTTCCAGATTTGTAAATTCTCCAGTTCGAGTTAACATCTCCAAAGTGGCATCAAAGCCTTGTTTCCAATTTCTCTCAGACTGTTCAGTGCAATAATCAGTCCAGTGAGACCACCAACAGAGGTAGTTGCCACCTCCTCCGTAAAAAAAAAAAAAAAAAAAAAAAAAAAAAAAATTTGGCCATAGAAATCCAGTCATGTGGGGGTAAAGGCTCTTTGCATAAGAAATCAAGCCAACTTTGAACAAAGGTGAATTTGGACAGCAAGCATTTTTGAGCTCCTTTAGAGTCTTAAAAGAAACTGCAGTGTGCATATGGACACACTGATTTTGATCGTTAATCTGCTCAAAGACTGGAAAAAACTGAAAGCCTGTAATGTTCTCTCCTGCTTCTTGTGCTGTTCTAAGGACATGTTGGAGGGGTGTAAGCATGGCTACTGCCAATTCAGAGTATTTATTAAACTTTGTTCTCCCAGAGGAGAGTGGCCAGATCCAAATGGCGGGCGTGGAGACAGTTAGACATAATCTGCCAAACCCTCCTATAGATCATTCTCACCCTCTGACTGAGTTTCCTCATTGTGGCTCAGCTTCACCAGTATCTTTTTGTCCATTTTCTTCCCCTCAGCAGAGAGCCTCACAGAGATTCCATCAGGGCTAGTTTCTTCTCTAGCACACACTCCTACCATCCAGTTTAGTTGGCACACTTTTAAATCACTGGTTCTATCTGGTTCAGCTGTGACTGAATGTTTGGTTTTAGGTCTTGCTCTAAGGTCACCTGTCTGTGGTTTGTGAGCTACAGACTGGGTGAGAATTGACTCGGCCCACAGTCCCACTACAGATAGAGAAAACCGCCTGGTAGCAGCCATGGGTCACTTCTTTTATTCCAAATTTCTAATTGCCTTCTGAAGCCCCTTTAACAAGTCTTCTGAAGACCACTACTCCTCCTCTCAATATTCAAAATGAAACATTCCTAAAGCAATTCAGACCTTTTGAATATTTTCTATTGTACTTTTAGATAGCTTGGCAGAGAGGCAGCCTTTAGACCTTTTCTACCTATTCTTTCCCAAGTACACAAATCTGGTGACTCTTCATCACTAAGCCAAAGGTATTAGTCATTAAGTATTTCAGATATTGATCCAGCTGGGCCCTCCTGACTTGTATTCCTCTTCAGTTGATTAGAATCTCCAGGATCATTAAGACAATTTCTTTTTCTGAAGACATGGAACTGCCCATTATTTCTTTAACATCTCTGACTCTCAGAATGTTTTCTTTTTTTACAACCCCAAAACACAGTTCAATGAATTTCTAAGGTACATTTACTCAGTCTACCTGGAAATTCACTCTGAGGAGTTCCTGGTTCTGGGCACCACCTGCCGCCCCCATCAGTGTGGGCAGCTGAACTTACGATCACTGATGTGAATTTGCAGGAACACCAAATAAAACATAGACACAATTTACTTTTACACAATTTTCATGATGGCTTCCCCAGCCCTCAGTCTCAGGCTCCCCACAAGGGAGAGTAAGACAAAGTCAGGAGAGGCTGAGGAGAGAGAGGGACAGGTTAAGAGGTAAGCTTTCATTGGGGGGACTCTTGTTTAGAAAGTTCTATCCAAAAACCTTCTGAAGGAACAGGAATACAAGGGAAAGGTGATCAAAACTCAACCCTAGGGAAACATCCTACAAAGAAGAACACTTGCTTTGAGCTAGACCCCGCCCAAGCCACAGTGAATGCAGTACTTGGTCAGAATCTGAGGCATCATGACTGGAAGGTGTGGTCATTCATTGTGGCTCCCCACAATTTATAGTAGGTGAATATAAAGTCTATGGGGACATAGACTTCAAGATGGGTTCTCCCACTATTTTCTCATCATTGCAACATCACTTCAAAACAGTTTTGTTCTGCTAATATCACACGGAATCTATCTATCTGCTCAGAACTAATATTCTCAACTCATAATCTCAAGTATTCTAGATAAAGACCTGAGATTAATTTGACTAGAGAGACTAACTTACCATATATCACAGTGGTAGCAAATGACAGACCCTAATCCACAGATTATGATTCCAAATAATGAGACTAGAAACTCAGAAAACAGAAGAGTATTTTCAACTTTTGAAACTAAAAAAAATAATATCACTAATTGATATGGCAGGGCCAATGCAGAAAAAATAAATCATAAATTTATGTTTAAAGAATGTTAAATTTTTGGAGATAGGAATGTGGCTCAGTTGTAGAGCACTTACCTAGCATGTGTGAGGCAATGGGTTTGATTCTCAGAACTGCATATAAATAAATGAATAAAATAAAGGTCCATCAACAACTAAAAATATATATTAAAAAAGAATGAAAAATTTCATAGATGCAAATTCCAAATATATGACTCAATACTTAGATCATAGCAGTAAAAAGGACTCAGTAAGTATTTGTCAAATATATGTATTTTACCACCATTTCACCCAGCTATCCCACTCCCTGGTTTATACCCAAAGGACTTAAAATCAGCATACTATAATGATGCAGCCACATCAATATGTATAGTAGTTCAATTCATAGTAGCTAAACTGTGGAACCAACCTAGGTTTCCCACAATAGATGAATGGATTAAGAAAATGTGGTATATATACTCAATGGACTATTACTCAGCTTTAAAGAAGAGTGAAATCATACCATTTATTAGTAAATGGTTGAAGTTGGACAAAATCATACTAAGTGAAATAAACCAATCTCACAAAACCAAAGGCCAAATGTTCTCCCTAATATGCACATGCTAATTCACAATAAGGCAGAAGATACTAGGGAAGAATAGCATTACCTTAGATTAGGTAGAGGGAAGTGATGGGATGGGAGGAAAGAGGTTGTAGTGATACAAAAGACAGTAGAAAAAACAGACATTATTACTTTACGTATATATGTGACTACATGACCAATATTATTCTACAACAGGTACACTCAGAGAAATGAGAAATTATATCCCATCTATGTATGACATGTCAAAGTGCATAAATGCAGTCTACTGTCAAGTAGAACTAATTAAAACAAATTAAAAATTATATACATATTTTACAAAAAGTATGTACAGGTACTATTACTTTGTATGTAATAATACTTCCCTTCTAAATACTTACTAATACAGGAAACTCTACAAGTCTAACAACATAACTTATCTCTCACCCTTTCTTTCAAGAAACACTTTACTTCATGTCCCATGCTTCTGATATTAGCCAAGATCTTCTCCTTTGATATTTCATAAATACTCTTGAGTGGCATCATTTATATCTATTTTGTGGATGAAAATATAATGAGAAAAGCCATTATATCCTTATTTAATGTTTTTGGAGTGTCACTGAACTTTGCAAGTTTTCTATGGAGAGATTTTAATCTTTTTCCCTAGTTCTCTAGGGAGTGTGAAATGTGCCCCAAGATGCTTGGATGCCTGAGACCAAGTTAAAACAGTGAAGTTATACATAAGACACCTATTTCTTACAAAGAGAATCAGAGACCTGGATTCTTGAAAGGTTTATTCAGATTAACATAAGGAGCTTTTTCTATTCCATTCTCTATATGGGACAACTGCGAGTGCAATCACTGGGTGATCTGTATCCCTAAAACTCTCCTCAGAGCCTTAGCTACATCCATATTCCAGAGAGTATAAATCAGAGGATTCAGAGTGGGAGTAATGATCCTATAGAACACAGAACCAACTTTGTCTTGCAGTGGAGTGTGCTGGGACCTGGGTCTCATGTATGAGAAGATGTAGACACCAAACCAGAGAGACAACACAATGAGGTGGGAGCTGCAAGTGGCAAAGGTATTTCTCTTACTCCCAGGTGAATGCATCTCAATGACACTGTGCAGGATGAAACCATAGGATGTAGAAACCAGTATGAATGGAAAGAGGAGAAGCACGATGGTGCTGATGAACACTGTGGACACATAGACAGTGACATTAACACATACTTCAAGACAGTTGGATACTCACAGTAGAAGTGGTGTATTTTCTTAGTCCCACAGAAAGGAAAGTGCATAAAGATGACTTTGTGAATTAGGGAGTTCAGAGATGCCCCCAACCATGAGGTGAGGGCCATCATCAGTGCCACCTTCCTGCTCATGAGCACAGTGTAATGCAGAGGATGACAGATGGCAACATACCTGTCACAGGACATGAGAGCTAGCAGAAGACACTCAGCGCCACCCAGAGACAAATAGAGGAAGTGCTGGGTGGCACATCCCAAGAAGGAGATGGACTTGGTGCCAGACAGGTAGTTGGTAGCCATCTTGGGGATGGTTGTGCAGACGTGCATCAGGTCCATGATGGAGAGCTGGCTGATCAGGAAGTACATGGGTGTGTGAAGCCCATGATTCACACAGATGAGGAGGATGGTGAGGATGTTGCCACTCAGTGCAACAAGGTAGACCACCATGGTCAGGCAAAAAAGAAAAAGGTGGGTTGGAGAGTCATCAAAGAGCCCTTCAAGGATGAAGTCTGGCAGAGACGTCTGATTCCTCAGCCCCATTGTCTCTTCTCAGTCCCTAGGGAAACAGGGAGTGGAGACAGATTGTGATGCCAGAAATATGGGATCCTGTGTACATGGCGATAAGATCTCTTGATCCAATAAAACGTTTGTGAAGAGATTTTTTCTCTATTTGTAATTAATTTACAGTTGAAATTATTGAAATTCAGTTTTTCAAAACAAGAGAAACCTAAAATTTGTCATCACGATCATGGTCATTTGAATTTCCAAGACTCTATTAAGGGCCAAAATTTATGACTCTTCTTACTAAATATAGGCATATGTGTATGTAATCATATGTGTGATTTGTGTTAGTGTGTGTCTATGTTTGCATGGTTGTTGGATTATGTTTCTTATTTTACAGGCAGCTTATAACAAGAGCAGCTGAACCACTAAGACATTTCTATTAATACATGAAATGGTTAAGGGTTGCATTAAAGAACTTTGGCCTTATTTCTTTATGGAAGCTGGTTAAGGAGTTGGTGCACTGCCGTCATGTTTAAGTCTGATGTGGAAACTTTAAGTCTACAGGACAAGCAGTAGAAAGGGAAAATAGTACAAATCAGGGCAGACAAGAGACAGACGAAATCCAAAAGCATGAGCTGTGACCCCCACAAGAGAACACAAACAAACAAAAAAGAGTCAGTTCTTCTTGCCTATGGAATTAGGCACTTGGATTCTTTTTTGTATTGGCTCTTTTGAATTCTATAAACTTTCTGGGTTTCTTTTAACATAATTATAAAGGTTAAAATAGGCCTCAATTGAGTCCCCATACTTCCCTTTTTCCTCTCCTCCTCCCTTCCTCTGATTACTTCCCTCTACTCTGCTGATCTCCTATTATTTATAGATTTTTATTAGTTACTTGTGGATATACATCCAGATGAGATCCATATGGTATGTTCATATAGGTACATGGGAAATTTAAGTCATGTTTTTAGTAAGCTAACTGCCCACGTCTAGCCCAGAATTCAAAGAGCCTAAAGGAGAATCCTGGGGAAGGTAGAGAAACTGCAGGCCCAGCCACTGCTCCATACCTGTGAGGAATGAGACAGCAGATCTCCAGCAACGTATTAATACTACAGGATGACTGCTTCCCTTCTGCCCTCTAATCTTCCAGGAAGCTCCTCTAAGACCCACCTTAACTAAAAATGATGGATTAGAGGGAATTTGATGAGATGTAGTTCATCCTAGCCAACCTCACACATCATAAAGTCACTACAGTTCATCTTCTGCCAATTTGGCACACATGTATACCTCCGTCAGTCAGGTTAACCTCCAAATACAAAAATGATACATTTGTAACTATGACAATACATCCACCATGAAGGCAAACACATTAACCCTTTGTTCAGGAGAAAATCCAAAGTTTTTTATTTCACCTAAGAAATATATTCAATCCTCTGATACATGTGTCCCCTTTAATATCCTGGAACTTCAAAATTTTCTGGATGATTTATATGAGAAAGATTCATACAGAAAATGTTGGGAGTCACCTGGCTCCAAAGATGGCACTGACCACTCTTTTCTTCTGGTACTAACTTCCCCATGCCCAGAGACAGTGGCAGGAAGAGCTGCCCAATGGTGAGCCCTGCTGACCTTCATGTCCTTATCCACCAATCAGAAAGTGCCCTGTACCAATACCTTGCTCTGTTGAATGGTTCCTGGCTCTATAATTGTGAAAAGCTGTTCCTCAATAAACAGGTACTTCTCCGATGACAAGCCTAGTCCGGTCGTTCTTTCAGAAACAACAAAGAAATACTCATTACTACCCATCACGGGATAGATCTTCTTATCCAACAAAAGGGTTAACCAGTACTTTGGATATCAACCCCTGTTTTCTCACTCAGTCCTGGCATCTTCCCAATAGATCCATGAACAAATTGGACATGGCATCAGGGGTAAAGATTATTCCTGGATTCAGCAAGATGAAGGTACACTCACCAAGGCCAATCTGTCTGAATCCCCTGCTGAATAATCATGGCTAATAGCAAAGACCAATCTGAGTTCCCAACATCGCACCATTCCCTGGGGTGATCAGCCAGCCCCTTCATAGCACATTGATGACATTGGACCATGTTCAACATGAAAGGGCCACTCTTTTTTTTCTGGACTGGACATTCACTCTGGGTATGGATTTTGCTTTCTCTCCTGAAGTGCTGCTGCCAGAACTAACATCTCTGGACTCACAGAATGCTTTATTCGCCATAAGAGTATTCCACGCAGCATTGCTCCTGATCAAAGAGATTGATTCTCAGCAAACATGGCCTGTATAACAAATCCCATGGCCTGTGTTCATGGGATTTGTTATACTTAACATAGGTCTTCCAACTTCCTGAAACACAGAACCTGATGGAATGGTGAAATATCCTTGTAAGACTCTCCCTCAAGCTACACGTAGCTGGAAACATCTCTAATTGCTGGGGCAATGTCCTCCAGGATGTGTACGTGCTCCATGTCTACATCTAATTTATGGTACTGCTTCTCCCACAACAAGGATTCATAGGATCAGACCCCAAGCATTCAATGAATAGAAATGAGAGTGTGTTCTCCCCGTATATCATTGATGTCTATGATCCACCAACATTATATGTTCCTGCACTTTTCAGTTCTGCTGTTTAAGAAAATTCTTAGTGACAAAGAGAGAGATTCTTCAACCCAGACACAATTTGATTCCATTTTCTGAGAGCTGAGATTACTGCCATTTAGGATTCTCATTATAGCTGAATCAACAGGTGAAGAAGAATCATTCTTTGGTACATAGTGATTGATTCTGACTAGGAATGGGAAACTGAGTTGCTACTACACAATACAGAGAGCAAGAGCAAGTGTGACATAGGACATTTTCCTAGTGCCTCTTCGAACTCCCAGGTTCTGTGATGGAGAGCAACAGGAAACTAAATCTCAAGTCAGGTCACACTGATAAAGGCTCATATCCTTCAGAGATCAAGTTTTGGGTCACCCACCTGACTAACAACAATGACCAGCTGTGAACCAAGGCAGTATGTACTAGGGAGTGAAATAGGATAGTTATAAACACCAGTAATGACCATGTGGACAACCCTCAGGAACACAGAGTGCCATACTTTTGCATTTCTTCTTAATGCTGATAAGAATTTGTTTATTTATATTATACAAATTAAGTGTTTATTTCATTGTCATCCTCTTATCAAACATGAGGTGTGGATAATACCTAAAATCATATTTTAGTATTTAAATAACTGGATATAAGTGAAGGAGTATGAATCAGTAGAAACAGAATAAATTTCACACAAAATACAAAAAAAAATAATTTTTTTCCCTTAATGAGGAAAGGGTTGTATATTTTATATACTCTTCTTGGGAAAAGTTGAGGACATATTAGATTATCCATAGAATAGTAAGATTAGGTAGAAGAATATTTTATGTTGTCTTTATTTGAATATTGAGCAAAGATTTTTTTAAAAAATGCATGAGTGCTGTGTTGACACAAAACAAAGCAACCATACCTGTGTCCTGGGTAGATTTGTGAGTCAACAGATTACATAAAATGACAACAAAGGTAGGTTTTTCTCATTGATTCAGCCACACTTGCCAATCTGCCCTCTCACAAGTTCTCCCCTTTAACTTCCCCATCTCCCGAGAATAGCTGTCCAATGATGAGCCCTGCTGGCTCACATGATCCTTACCCACCAATTAGACTAGCCCTGCAGGCTCACATGATCCTTATCCACCCAATCAGACTAGACCTGCTGACTCACATGATCCTTACCCATCAATCAGAAAGCACCCCATGCCAACTGCAAACCATTAAACTGTTAAACTGTCATAACTGTCAAACTGCCTTTTTTGTTCTTTCATCAGAGATGAAACCTGGGAGGGGGAATGCCTTGCTGCTTGAGGGCCCCCTCTCTCAAGGCTTGCCATCTTTGTCCTCTCTTTTGAGTGCTGCTACTACTCACAGAACACCGGCTCTTCAGTAGGTGAGTTCCCCTATTGGGTATCCATTTTCATATTGGCTATACACAGGGGCTTTTACCATGAATGTCCAGCAAACCTCTGATGCCCAATCTGGAGGAGAGAATGCATCCCACCACAACCTTCACATTCATGATGGACTCTCTGGGACCCAGTTCATGAGTGAGAGGTCCTGAGGGGTGGAAAAAAAAGGCACTCATCTCTCTCTCTCTCTCTCTCTCTCTCTCTCTCTCTCTCTCTCTCTCTCTCTCTCTCTCTCTATCTTTCTCTCTCTCTCAACCACCCTTGTCCCTCTGCTGACCTATAGGGGCTTCTTCTTCCCTCTCTGAAGACTCCTCCTTATTAAATTCTGCAGACAAAATTGGCCTTACTATCAATTACATAATCAAAGTCAATGGCCCCCAGGAGGATTCCTAGATCCGACAATTCTCAGAGATCTTTTTAACTTCTGCGAGCGCTCACAAAAGTGGAAGGAGATCCCCCATGTTGACTTTTTCTCTTTTTTGTTCTCACCCCGACCTATCCAGCAGATGAAACCCCTCCCTACTGACCTCCCCTGTCAGCTCCATCCAACCACTCAGGTGCTCCCCCTGACTTGGCTGACACCTTTATTACTCCAAACTAGGTCCCTCTCCCTAGTCCCACAAACCATGGTCCCTTTAAGAGAATTACTGGACCTGAGGGCATTATCTGAGTACATGTCCCATTCTCTATGAATGACTTCATGCAACTCGAGCGAAGGTTGGGCTCATTCACCACAGAAGAGAGGTCAATGGGTCTTCCAGGCTTATAGCCTCACTTACATGTTATTGGTTAATACTCTCCTTCTAGAGGAACGTACCAGAGTCTGAGAACTTGCCAGAGCCCATGTTGATGAAACTCACTGAGTTAATCCCAATCACCCTCCGGGGCCATTTGCTGCCTCAGATAATACACAATGGCATACAGAGTAGGAACCAATTCTTTGCATGTATTATTGCTGGGCTCAAAAAAGTGGGATGTAAGGCTGTCAATTTCCAAAAATTACAGGAGACCCCATCGAAATTTCTGGATCAGCTTATGAAAGTCCTTCAGCAGTAACATAGATCCTGAAACCCCAGATGGTCATCATGTTCTTATGACATATTTCCTCTTGCAGAGCTACCTCGACATCTGGGCTAAACCAAAACAGCTCAAACAAAGCCCTGCCACCCCCCAGACTGAGAAATTTCAGATGCTCACCCAGGCCCTGCAGGGTGCTTCCTTGGGTTGCTGCCCATCACCAAAATCCCCCCTGGGTACCAGCTTCAAGTGTGGCAAGGAGGGACATTGGGCCAGGGCATGCCCTGCACCATGCACTGCACATACCCCATGCCTTAAATGTCAACAAGAAGGTCATTGGGGCTCTGAGTGTCCTAGATACCATAGGAGGCCTATGGCCAGGTTACCATCTGACCTTCTGGGCATGGCAATGGAAGATTGATGGAATCTTGGGTTCTTGTCCCTTGTCCTAGTACTTGTCCTGTCAATAGACAAAAACCAGGGTGAAGATTCAGGTGGATAGGTGCAAGATTGACTTTCTCCTAGGCACTGGGGCTACCTTCTCAGTCCTGACAGAATTCTGGGGGCAAACAGTGTTGTTTACCTCTCCTATTGTCAGGGTAGAAGGAGAGACCATCTATCCAAAAAAGAATTCCCTATTACTCTGTTCCATAGACAACTTCCCATTCTCTGAGGCATTCCTAGTTATGCCCCAATGACCAGTTCCTTTGCGTGGCTGAGATATTCTCTCTAAATTCAATACAACAATCAACATCCGGGCTCCTGGCATCTGTCAGACCCCAGAATCGGCCTGTTCATCTTTTCTGGCCCCTTTGGCAGAAGACTGGCCATTCTGCTTCACTGGTGAGGCTGATATGAAACATCATACTAAAAAGGACCCCTTACCTACGAACCTGATTGACCCGATTGTATGGGATACTCACATTCCCTTCACCGTTTCCTGCCCACCAGTAAAGATCCTAACACCTTCCCCAATCAAGCTCAATACCCGCTGCCCACAAAAGCTCCTATGGGCCTACAACCTATTATTCAGGACCTTGTGAGCAAAGGAGTACCTCCGTCCTGCTCATTCCCCTTACTATACTCCCATTCTAGTGGAAGAAAAGCCCAACAGGTCCTATTACTTAGTTAAGGATCTACGACTCATCAACACTTCTGTTAGGCCCATACATCCTTTGGTTCCCAACCGGATTTGAATTGCCAGCTATCATAATCATGTGAGTTAATTCCTTATAATGAATCTCACACACCCACACATTTATGCATACGTGAATACACACAGACATCCTATTGATTCTGTTTCTTTGGAGAACCACAACAGGAAACTAATTGACTATTTTAAAAAACAAAACGAGCATATTGTTGAGTTTGTAATGTATTTAAAGGTGAAATGCATGACAAAAATTGACTCCTTTATCACTAGGAAATGAACTTTATCTTTGGTACTATTTTTTGCTCTTAAATCTGTTGATATAATATAGTCACACTAGATTCCTTTAGTATTCACATCTTATATCACTTTAATTCTTTTACTTTAAACATATATGGGTCTTCATATAAAATGATCATAGTTGGGTCTCGCTTTTTAAGATGATAAAACCAAACTCTCTGCCTTTAGTTTAGGGTAACAGATATTTATAGTTAATGTGATCATTATACAGTGAGATTGGTGTCTATTATCTTGCTATTTGCATTTTGTTGTATTTCTTTCTTTTCCCACCTTCTTTTTGATAAATCAAGATTTTAAAGTCATTCCACTTTATTTCCTTGTTGATTTATTATTTACACTGGTTTTATTTTAGTGTTGCTTTAAGTGTCACAGTATATACTGATAAACCAAGCCTGATTCCTCCTTAAAATTGGGAGCCATCTCTCCACAAACATGAAAAGCTAATTTCAGATTTACTATAAATTACTGCGAATTATAAATTTTCTTGGAATGCCTGCCCATGTCTTGAACTCACCCATGGTTGTCTTTCCCTAACCAGATAACAACCCTCTCTGTGGCTCTAATGACCGTTATAAATTCTGATGTCGGGGCCAACAATATTATAAACTAGCCTTTGTGTCATGCTCGTCAAGAGTTTTGTTATCTGTAAGTTCTCACCCCCCGCCTTTGTGTAATTTTCTGGGCTATAAATCTGCGCTTCTAGAAAGTTTCGAGGCTGTCTTTTGTTCCTGTGGTTTTTGTTGGGAGAGGCAGCCCAGCTGGTTGAAATAATAAGTTTGCTTTAATTTGATTTTAATTAAAGTCGATAGTCTTTTTTTTTTGCATCCTGGTCTAACAATACCTTTATCAGTCTACCATCAAGTGATATTATACAACTTCACAACTAAGAAATATGTAATATTATGTTGCTATTCCCCCTGCCCCCATCTCAATCTTCATGCTATTGTCTGGATAAAGGAATCCTCAGGATACCATAAACAGATTTCAACACTAACCATCTATTCTGGGGAATAAAAGACATTTTTTTACTTCAGAGTAATGTTATTGGTAATTGGAGAGCAAAGAAACCTTGAAGATTACTGTGGAACTATTTTAGAGATTAAAAAATATCTACTGCCTCATGTGGAAATCTGGGATAATCATTGGAATTCAGCTGGCCATCAGTCTCTAGCAAGTCTCCCTGTCATCCCTCCAGAGGGAGATACAACTATTTACCGGGTGGGGTTTGCCCAGCTCATGAGGTATTTTACTGTAGCGCTGTGGACAGAGTACACCTGACACTTCTTTCTTCTCCTTTTGTCTCACACCTCTGGCTGTATTATTTTTCTGGGTCCCCTAACATTTTTAGCTAGGCCATTAATGACTCATGGAAAATAAAGCTATTCTTCTTTTGAATGAAAATTCCCTCCTTGAACTCTGGCTTAGAGACACACATTTTTTGGTTCCCTTTCCCCCCTTCATTTCTGTCCTGGGTAGTCCATCAGTACTATCCATTCAGATTCCAATTTCATGTTCCTTTCAGCTCCTGCATAAGATGCACACAAACAAATATGGTAGCCTCCATTAGTCACTTTTCTAGTGGCCACCCAAACACTTCTTTTTCCTCTCGATCCTCCTAATTGAACTATTTAATATTCACTCTCAATGTGCTTCAGAAGATGCAGTCTCATTTAAGGAATTAGGGCCAGTGGAGCTAGGACAGGAAATTTTCCAAGGTGCATCTAAGTCATATTCAAATATTTAAAATATTTTATATTAATTATATTTAAATATGAATATTTTGAATATTAAAAAGAGCTTTTAAAAACATTTTACCATTTCTTTTTTTTATTTAAAGAGAGAGTGAGAGAGGAGAGAGAGAGAGAGAGAGAATTTTTTTTTAATATTTATTTTTTAGTTCTCGGCAGACACAACATCTTTGTTGGTATGTGGTGCTGAGGATCGAACCTGGGCCGCACGCATGCCAGACGAGCGCGCTACCGCCTGAGCCACATCCCCAGCCCCATTTTTACCATTTCTGATGTTAGCAGCTATATTGAAACTGAAAACACAGGGACAGTGGACTTGGTTAAAGATTTCCCTAAGCTTTGTTTTGGCAGTTCTAAGAAATGATTACACTTTCCTATCAGGACTTCTTCCAGTACCCACATTGCTAATTTCTTATCATTGGGAAACTCATCAATACTTTTTCCTATTCTTCCTGTGGGCTGTTGCAAGATTGATTGATTCTTCTACAAATCATTATTCTGATATCAAATGGAGCCAATAAACAAATTTTATTTTTTTATCCCTTGGCTTCCTTTTAAATCACTGGTGGCAACAGTTCCAAACTTTTCCTCTACAATTAGGAAGAAATTAAATTTTCACTTGAGAGGGAAAAAAAATACCACATTCATATCCTCACCTCATATTATTCAGTCCTTTTCCTCTTTTTTTGTGGGTCTTGATGTTGACCCTATCTGCTCATTAGGTATGGATGGGATTCAAATAACAAAACAAAGAAATAATAATATAATAATAACAAAACAACAAACTGAAACACTGAACCTCTTTGATGCTTTTGACATACAAACATTATTGAGAAGAAACTTTCATGATAGATTTTCAATTTTACTTAGGGACTTCTGCAAGGTTTTTCTGTTAATATGTGATATGACTCATTAGGAGTGTTGGCAGCAAATTAGCATCATTCACCACAGAAGCCATTGTTCTTGGCACAGTTATTGGGACTTCCTAGAAGGTGGTTTGGCCATCCTTACTTAACCTCCACTTTCTGAGCCCCACGTAGACCTTCTAGGATCTCAACTCCTCAGATCCACAGTGAGAGCCAGACTGCACCACCCTTGCCCCCTGAGGTCATGAGTATCCTCCTCCACCAGAAGGTGCTCTCTGCCAGGTACCAAAGAGGGCAGAGGGGCATCTTGACGTGAGGAAGACAGACAGGCCCATCTCTTACACCAGTCTCTAGACGGGTGGGTTGGAACTAAACTCCAAGAACTCTGGAAACCTGGTGGTTTCTAGAAGGAGAGACCGGAAGTGCCAACGGAAGGATCCGATGTGCAGTCTGGGACGCTGGGAGCGCCCACGTGTCTCTTCTGGAGGGTGAGGCTCTTCCCTTGCGTTGTTAATCTTCAGCCCAAGGTTAAAGCTGTGTTAGCTAGGTTTTTATTTTTTTATTTTTAAAATTCACATATTCCCCTTATTTATTTGTGCTTTCAAATCCAGTTACTGGGCTGGGGTTGTAGCTCAGGGAGAGAGGGTGAGGCTCTGGGTTGGATTCTCAGCACCACATTAAAAAATAAAAAAGTCACAAAGTCTATCCCATGCCTAAGGGGCTGGGGAAGCAGCTAGGAGAATGCAATTGAGGACAGGAGCCAGAGCCAAGCAAGGCCTGGTGGCAAAAGTGTGTGGGGGAGGGAGATGTGTGTCCACTTAAATTATTTGTAATGTTTCTGAGTGGAAGACTTCCTTTCTCTTCCATTTGTTTAATTATTTATACCAAATTGAGCTCATGGAGATTTATTTTATCATTTGGGTTGCATCACATTACTTATCTTTTGGTCAAATTATCTCAGCTTTGTTCATTAGGAATCCTTCATATTATCTCCCTTGTCCTTCCAATTGTATTTCTATTGTGTTAGGTCCATTTGGTGTATTGTGTTAAAGTATTCTGTTTCCATATGGATTTTCTGTCTACATGATTAATCTGTTATGAATTAATGACTCCTACTGTTAATGTGTTGCTGATGATATCTTTCTTTAGATCTGTCAGTGTTTGCCTTAAATTAGGTAGAGTGATTTTGGTTGCATAGCTTTTTTTTTCCTTTGGGTACTGAGGATTGAACTCAGGGACACTTGACCACTGAGCCACATCCCCATCCACATTTTGTATATTATTTAGAGACAGGGACTCACTGACGAGTGGGTCCTTTCCATTGCTGAGGCTGGCTTTAAACTGGAGATCCTCCATTGCTGAGGCTGGCTTTAAACTGGAGATCCTCCTGTCTCAGCCTTCCAAATGGCTGGGATTACAGGCATGTCCCACTGCAACCAATTTGCATACCTATTTTTAATCATTACATTTTCCTATTGAATTGACCCTTTAATCATTATTTAATGACTTTTTTGTCTCTAATACCAGTTTTGACTTGTCTATTTGCCTTATACAAGTATAACTTCACCATGTTTTCTTTCAGTTACTGTTTGCATAGAATATCTTTTTCTTCCTTTACTTTCAGCCTTTATACAAGATGAATATGTCATATGATCTCTACTATACAGTGTATAGATCTGTGTAAGTCTGCCTGCCCATAATCTGAGAATCCCCTAAGCTTTGAGTAAGGGGGTGCTGGTCTAGTATCACACACCTTACTCTATGCAATGAAGTGGCCCCCACCTTCACTCTGCAAAGAAGTTTTCTCTAGCCCTGGACTTGGGCATTACCCAGTGGGATTAGACAACTCCCTTTGAAACTGTATCTCCTGCTTAATTTGGTGAAGAACATTCTATTGAAACTCCTGTGTGTCTCCCCTATAAACATAAAGGGATTCTGGGTGCATGCTCTCTTTTCTAGTGCTTTTTCCAGCGTGAAAGCTGACATTTAAGGTCACAGAGCAGTCCACCTTCCATGTGAAAATTTCTTTTGTGTCCTGTGCTTTCTCACCACTTTCTTAGTTTAATGTTGCAGCCAGCTCTTGTGAACCCAGTTAATATCGTCAGTGCAGGTGGCTGGTGAGATATAGCCTATAGTTTTCTATTATACTTTGTATACTTAAGAATTTGTAAGACAGTAGAACTTATATTGTTTTTTTTTACATGCAGAAATTATAATGATAAATAAAGAGAATAAGAGTAAAGTTTGGAGGTGATGGATATGTTTATAGTGTAGTTTAGAGTGATTTCATGAGTATATTTATCTCTGAACTCATCAACTTTTATATATTAAATATGTCCAATGTTTTGTATGTTACTCCTTCCTCAGTAAAGTGGTTTTATTTGTTTTTTTATTATCTTCAATATTTTTAGTTGTAGATGGTCACAATATCTTTATTTCGTTTATTTATTTTTATGTAGTGCTAGGGATCAAATACCAGTAAAGTGGGGTTTTTTTGTTTGTTTGTTTGTTTTGTTTTGTTTTGTTTTTGTTTTTGTTTTTGTTTTAAGATAATTCCACCACATGACCAGCACTGGCTTCATGAAAGAAAGTTCAATTCATGAGTAAATGCTAGGGAGATCTAAATTAAAGAGATAAGACTCTAATTACCTTTAATACCAGCCCTGGGTTGGCTTTTCCTAGCTTCTGCCTCCACCCATGTAATGCGGTATTGAGGTTCACTAAAGAGGAGAGAGAGAGAGAGAGAGAGAGAGAGAGAGAGAGAGAGAGAGAGAGAGAGAGAACAGGCCAGAGAGTGAACTTTTATTACAGAACAAAAAATTCAAGGGAAATTCCCATCCAATGAACATTAAGGCGGCGGGGGGGGGGCAGCATCCCAAGGTCAGGGACGATAATTGGGTTTTCGGGCAGTGGCAAGGCATACCTCTGCAAAGACCGGGAGAAGGGTGGGGAAAAGCTCTAACACAGCTGTGTCTAAGCGCCTCTCACCTAGCCAGGGAGGTAATTTAAATCACATGTGAGAATGGCCTCCAAGAGATAATCCATGTTATTTATTTATTTTTTCAATGAACCTTGATTTTATTTATATGCAGTGCCAAGAATTGATCCCAGTTCCTCACACATGCTAGGCAAGTGCTCTACCACTGAGCTACAATTCCAGTCCAGCAAAGTGGTCTTAATGTACAAAACAAAACATTTTTTTTTTCCTTCTGATTTCTTTTTTGACCTATGGGTAATTTAGAAGTCTCTCAATATTTGGAGTTTCAGGAGATATTTCTATTATTGATTTTTAATTTTGTACTGGCCTGAGAATATACTTTGAAGACTTAAAGTTTAAATTTATTGCTCCTTTTATTATGGCTTAGAATATAGCTTATGTTGATAAACTTTTCCACATACATATAAAAATATTTTCTGTTTTTTTTAGAGTGGAGTGTTTGGTAAGTTTACCTAGGTCAAGCTGGATAATAGAATGGTTTTTTCAGATTTTTTTTTCTGTCCCTCCTGTCTCTACTCTTTCAGGGCTCCAATTACTTCAACACACCTCTCTCACTACTAGATAGGTCATCCAGACATAATCTAAGTAAAGATTCCTCAGACCTAAAAATACTATTAACCAAATGGACCTAATAGACATCTGTAGAATATTTCATCCATCAATTACTGAATTTAACTTCCTCTCAGCAGTGCATGGAACATTTTCTAAAATATGTGACATTTTAGGTCATGAAGCAAATCTTAGCAAATAGAAAAAAATATAGATAATACCTTGCATCCTAATGGAACATAATGGAGTGAAATTAGAAATCAATGACCTGATAAAAAATAGAAACCACTCTAACACCTGGAGACTAAATAATACATTTTTGAACGATAAATGGACAGCAGAAGAAATTGGAGGAGATATAAAATATTCGTATAAACAAATGAGAATAGGTACACAACATATCAAAATATCTGAGCCAGTATAAAGGCAGATGTAAGAAAAAAATTTAGCCCTGAGTTAATACATTAAAAAATTAGATAACACATAAATAACTAACATTATGCCTCAAGGTCCTAGAAAAAAGAAAAACAAACCAACACCAAAGTCAGTAGAAAACAGGAATTAAAATCAGAGCCCCAAACCAATGAGATTGAGAATAAAAAATACAAAGGATCAATAAAATAAAGAGTTAGTTTTTGAAAAGATAAGCAAGAACGATAACCCCCCTAGTCAAGTTAACCAAAATGAAGAGAGAAAAGACTCAAATAAATACAATTAGCGATGAAAAAGAAAATATCACTAGATACCACTGAAAGCCAGAGGATCATCTGAAATTATTTTGAAAATTTATACTCCAATAAGCTAGAACTTCTTGAAGAAATCGAAAAATTTCTAGAGACATATGACCAAATCAAATGAACTATGAGGATCTAGAAAACATAAACAGATTAATATCAAGTAATGAAATTGAAATAGCTATCAAAAGCCTTTCAACAAAGAGAAGTCCAGGATCAGATGGAGTAATAGCTGAGTTCTATCAAACCTTTAGAAAAAAATTAGTACCATACCTCCTCAAATTATTCCATGAAATTGAAAAGAAGGTATTCACTAACAAATTCATTCTATGAGACCAGCATCACCCTGACTAGACAAACACACATCAAGGAAAGAAAATGTCAGGCTGATATCCTTGATGAACACAGATGCAGATGCAAAAAAATCTTAAGAAAATATTGAGAATCTGAGTGTGATGATGCAGGCCTGTAATCCCAGCAGCTCCGGAGACAGGAGAATAGTGACTTCAAAGCCAGCTTCAGTAACAATGAGGTGCTTAGAAGCTCAGTGAGACCCTGTCTCTAAATAAAATATAAAATAGGGCTGGACATGTGGCTCAGTGGCCAAGTGTCCCTGAGTTCAAGGCCCAGTCCCTCCCGCCCCCCAAAATATTTTGGAAAACTGGATACAAAAACATATTACAAAGATAGTACACTACAATCAAGGGAGTTTCATTCCAGGGCTGAGAGGTTGGTTCAATATATGCAAATCAATAGATGTAATTTACCACATAATAGACTTAAGGATAAGAATCACATGATTATCTCAATAAATGCAGAATAGTCATTTGACAAAGTACAACACATATCAATGTTTAAAACATTAGAGAAATTCGGGATAGAAGGAACTTACCTCAACATTGTAAAGGCTATACATGACAAATCCAAAGGCAATATCAAACTGAATGGAGTAAAACAGTATGCATTTCTTCTAAAAACAGGAATAAGACAAAGATGTCCACTATCACCATTCCTATTCAATACAGTTGTTAAAACTCTAGCCAGAGCAATCAGGCAAGAAAAGGAAATTAAAGAAATACAAAAAGGAAAAGGAGCTCAAATGATCTTGGCTAGCTATTGACATGATCATATATTTAGAGGACCCCAAAAACTCCAACACAAGACTTCTAGAGCTGATAAAATTTTAGTAAAGTATCAGCATCCAAAGTTAACATATACAAATCAATCACTTTCCTATACTTCAATATAAATCAATCACTTTCGTATACTTCAATAAGGAACCACTGTAAAAGAAACAATAACTTGAAAAAAGTGGGACTAAATATCATGAAGGATGTCAGGGACCTTTGCAATGAAAACTATAGAATGCTAAAGAAAGAGACTGAAGAAGACCTTAGAAGATGGGAAGATGTCCCATGGATAGGCAGAATTAATATTATTAAGATGACAATATCACCAAAACCATAATATTCAATCCAATTTCCATCAAAATACCAATGACATTCTTAACAGTCTAGAAAAGGCAATTCTAAAATTCATTTGGGGAAATAAGAGACCCAAAATAGCCAAAGCAATCCTGAGCCAAAAAGAAAAAAAAGATGCTGAAGGCATCACAGTACCAGACCTCAAAATATGCTACAGAGCTATAATAACAAAACAACATGACTCTAGCACCAAAACAGACTGAAGAACAATGAAATAGAATAGAAGATAGAGAGGCAAATCCACATTAATACAATTATCTGATACTAGATGAAGGTACCAAAAACATTAATTGGAGAAAAGATAGCCTTTTTAACAAATGGTTTTGGAGTTACTGGAAATTTATATGTAGAAAAATGAAAGTGAATTTCTATCTCTTACCATGAAAAGGTCAACTCAAAGTGGATCAAAGACCTAGGAATTAGACTGGAAACTCTTCAACTCCTAGAAAATGTAGGCCCAACAGTTCAACATGTTAGCACAGGAACTGACTTCCTTAACAAGATTCCTTAAGCAAAAGACATAAAACCAAAAAATCAATAAATGGAATGGCATAAAAATGAAGAAATTTTTGTATAGCAAAGAAAACAAGTGAGTGAATAGAAACCTTGCATAAGATTTTTGCCACCTGTTATTCAGACAGAGCATCAATATCCATAATATATAAAGAACTCAAAAATCTTGACACCCAAACCTCCTCAAATAGCTCAATTAAAAATGAGCAAAATAACTAAAGACTCTTCTCAAAAGAAGAAATACAATTGGACAACAAACATGTAAAAAATGTTCAATATCTCTAGCAGTAAGGGAAATGCAAACCAAGACTGCATTGAGATTTCATCTCACCCTAGTCAGAATAGCAATTATCAAGAGTACAAATAATAATAAGTGTTGACAAGGATGTGGGGAAAAGGTACTTTTGTACATTGTTGGGTAGGACTGAAAATTAATGCAACTACTCTGGAAGGTCATATGGAGATTTCTCAAAAAACTAGGAATGGGCTCAGCAAAAGAAACAATCAATGAGGTGAACAGAGAGCCTACATTTTGGGATCAAATTTTTGCCACATGCATGTCGGATAGAGTTCTAGTCTTCAGGATATATAAAGAACTCAAATACTCAACACCTAAAAACCAAACAACCCAATCAATAAATGGACTAAGGAGCTAAACAGACACTTCTCAGAAGAAGATACATAACTGATCTACAAATATATGAAAAATGTTCAACATCTCTAGTAATTAGAGAAGTGCAAATCAAACTATTCTAAGATTTCATCTTATGCCAATCAGAATGGAAGTTATCAAGAATACAAACAACAATAAGTACTGGTGAGGATGTGGGGGGAAAGGCACACTCATACATTGTTGGTAGGACTGCAAATTGGTGCAACCAATCTGGAAAGCAGTATATAAATTCCTTAGAAAACTTGGAATGGAACTACCATTTGTGTAGAGGGAAGTGAGGACTGGGGTGTGGCTGTGGGGATGAGAAGGATGGTAGAATGAGACAGACATTATTACCTTATATACATGTATATACTGAAGTGACTACCATGTACAGTCAGAGGAGTGAGAAGTTGTGCTCCATTTGTGTATGATATGTCAAAATTCATTCTACTGTCCCACTCCTTGGTCTATACCCAAAGGACTTAAAATAAGCATACTATAGTAACACAGCCACATCAATGTTTATAGCAACTCAATTCACCATAGCTAAACTGTGGAACCAACCTAGATGCCCTTCAATAGATGAATGGATAAAGAAACTGTGTTATATACACACAATAGTATATTACTCAGCATTAAAAGAGAATAAAATTATGACATTTGCAAGTAAAAGCATGGAGTTGGAGAATATAATGCTAAGTGAAGTAAGTCAATCCCCAAAAACCAAAGGCCATATTCTCTCTGATAAGTGGATAATGATCCTTAATGGGGGGAAATGGGGAAAATGGAGAAACTTTGGGCAAAGGGGAGGGAGGGAGGGGAGAGCTCAAGGGGCCAGGAAAGATGGTGGAAGTAGGTAGACATCATTACACTAGATACCTGTATGACGTCACATATGGTGCGATGCTATATTGTGTACAACCAGAGAAATGAAAAGTTGTGCTTGCTGTAATTGTGTACAATGAATTAAAATACATTTTGCTGTCATATATACCAAAGGAGAATAAATAAATAAACAAATAACCCCCCCAAAAAAATTGAAAAATAAAGCAAAAAAACAAAAACAAACAAGCAAAAAAAGAATGTAGGAATGGAACCATCATATGACTCCCACTCTTTGGTATATATCTGAAGGAGCTAAAGTCAGCATGCTACATGGATACAGCCACATCAGTGTTTGGTAGAAACACAATTCATAACAATCAAGCTATGGAACCAACGAAGGTGTCCTTCAACAGATGAATAGACAAAGAATATGTGATATATATGTATATATATATATATATATATATTCATCTGTAGCCAATGGAGTATTAGTCATAAAGGAGAATGAAATTATAGTATTTGCTGGTAAATGGATGGAACTGGAGACCACCATGCTAAGTGAGTTAAACCAGACTCATAAAGCCAAAGATTGAATGTTTTCTCTGATTTGTGAAAGCTACCCCAAAATAAAAGGGAAAAAAAGATAAAAAAAGATAAAGGGAAAATGATTTCATAAAAATAGAAGAAAGATAGGTAGAATAGATAAAGGGGGCTGAGGGGAGGGAGAAGGAACACGATAAGGGTAGAACAGCAGAGTGAATCTTACCTAACTTTCACATATATGAATATATGTGAAATACATATATGAATATACCACATATGTGAATATACCACAGTGAATCTCATCATAATGTATATCCACAAGACACTAACTATTAAAAAAAACATAAAATTCAATAGCAGAAAGATCTGTAGAGTAGAGGATAGAGAAGATGGGGAGGGAGGAGGGAAGGGAAAGGAGGAAATACTGGGGACTGAATTAGGACAAATTATATTTCATGCTTTTTTAAGTATGTGAAAATGAATTCTAATGTTATACATAACTAAAAGAACAAAAAAATTCAAAAAAATTTGTTTCATGTCACTTGCATGGGCATTGATTAACACAAATCCTTAACACAAGCTGACATATTTGTATCTGTAAATCTTAAGGAGGAAAGGACCCCTCATGCTTGTTAATCACTATGTAATCAATCCAGTGCATGGAACACAGCAAGTACTCATACAATATTTGTCAAAAAAATGAATGAGTCATATAAATGCCATAGCTGCCTTAACTTAAACTAATTATATTCTTGCATAAAGGAAGGTACCAGATAAAAGTAATAGTAATAGATAAAAGCAATTGAAGACAATGGTAATACATTTCATCTACTTAAACAACAAGCCACAATATGGAGTCATGGTAAGCTCAGTGAAGCAAGACATTTTGATATCTGAGTTGAGAAAAGAGAAACAATATCTCAAATATGCTTATGATGAGTGTTGGGCTGTGGCTTAGTGGTAGAGTGCTTGCCTAGCATGTGTGGGGCATTGGGTTCAAACCTTAGCACCACATAAAAATGAAATAGATTATGTGTGTCATCTAAAACTAAGGGAAAAACTCCAAAATATCCTTATGACAAGAGGATGGCAGGGAGTGAATGAAACATGGGAGTAAATGCAATGTAGAAAAATGCACTTTTCTTTTTATTTGTTTATGTAAATGACATGTTATTTAATGTACTTTATAAGAATTGGAATACTAATAAAACTGACGGTGGAAATTACCTGCTAATATATTACATGGGAAAAGACAGAAGAAGATACTCAGCCTGTCTTCTGAAAAGGGTAGCATGGAAAGAGACTACAGAGATCTGGATTCTGTAATGAATACATTATTATAAAATATCCTGGCATGTTTTTTTATGATCCTCTGCTATAACTGATTTTTAAAAAATTTGTTCTAATTAGTTATTCATAAAAGTAGAATGCATTTTGACATATTGTACACAAATGCAGCACAACTTCTCATCCCACTGACAGTACATGGTGCAGAGTCACTTCAGTATATACGTGTATATAAGGTAATAATGTCTGTCTCATTATACCATCCTTCTCATCTTCACAGCCCCACCTCACCTCTCACTGCACTCTACACAAACACCAAATTTTCTTCATTCTTCCAGACCCACCTGTCCCAGTATGGATCAGCATCCACATATCAGAGAAAATATTAAGCTTTGTTTTTATTTTCAGAGGGGGGGGGAATTCGCTTATTTCACTTAGCATGATATTTTCTAGTTACAACTATTTACCTGAAAATCCATAATTTCATTCTTATTTAAGGCTGAGTAATATTTCATTGTGTTTATATACCACATTTTCCTGACATGTTATATTTATGTAGTAATATTTATTCCTGGAGAATCACCAAGTGTTAGTGTGGGAATTAACTTTCTTCATTTATTAAATTCTTTTCTGTGTAAAGATATTCATGAAAACCATTAAAAGGGCATACTGGGTAAGGGAGACTTGATCTTTCTCAAAAATTGTCTTAAGAGGGTAGCATGGAAAGGGGCTACAGAGATCTGGGTTCTGCAATGAATAAAACAAGTCAGGAAGTGTAGGAATAGTTACTCTGCATTGTTAATTGGCCCCTAGAGAGAGTATCCCCATGCTATCTTCTGAGCCAGAGTCCCAGAATTATCAAGGTCCCCCAACCCTGCAAAAAAACTTTAAGTACAGCACTATGGGATTATCACCTCAGTGCACACAGCATAGAGTAATTGGTATGTTGGGTAATGGTGCCCAGACGAGATCCAGGGTGTGTTCTGGTGGGAATTCTTGATGCCACCAGGGATTCAGATCTCTATTCACATCTGCTGATATCATAGGTCCTGAGGACCAGGGGGTATTTTATCTTTCATGGAGTATGCTCCTCTTTTCTCATGAAAGACTCATGCCAGGCCAAGTATGACCTCTTCTAACCCTTGTGATTACTGTTGAGGAAACATAGTTCAGAAGGAGCTTAGTAACTGCATAACATATACATGTTTGGATGTTACTAAGTAGGGATTGAAGATAAAGCTAGAAAGAGGGTACCTTAGTGATTCCAAACCACAGAGACTGCAAAGTGGATCCTTGTTGGACTCTGGGAGCATTGAAGATTAAGCTGGTATTATGTTTAGCATCTTACTCAGGTAACATGAATGGCCATTCCTATTTCCCGGCTCTCAACCTGGTAATGAAAAGTAGTTCAAATATATGTTCAGGGACAGAGGAAACATATATACCATACCAAGTTCCAACTAGGAGGGGCCAAATGCATTAAGTTACTTAATCTGTACTTCTGTGGGCTCATGGGGCTCAAAATATGAGCACAGATATTGAGAGGGTCACAGAACCCCATATCCTAATGTTTCTGTGATGCTCCATCACTAGAGTAATTAGTTCAAATCATGATGACTGTGCTGGACCAATGTCCTCTCTGGTATACTACTAGGAGATGGCAATTTCCAGGGTTGGAGGAGGAGTCTGAGGAATACTTCAGCAAGTGCTTGTGTGGAAGACCAATAGCCAAAGTGTGTCTGGGAGGACTGTTCTTCCTTCTCCATTTCACTTCTGTGCTTATTCTGTCTACAAATTTCTGCACAGGAAATTCCAGGTAAGATAGTGCTGTTGCTTGAGGTTTTATTAGAAACTAGAGCATTGTGAGATTATCCTTTAAATCGAGGAAGACATTTGGTTAGCCCATGAGAATTCTTCCTGAGAAGGCACAAAAACAAAACAAAACAAAACATTGAACCAAAAAATGTAATTTAAGGGCCACAAGTAAGATTGAAAAATTATTAGGCGGGTTACCTAAGGGAGGAAGAGGAATAGAGTCAGATGGTGGAAAACTTGTACTATGGAGGTTTACAGATATAGTTAGAAACTAATGAGGAAAAAGAGATATGTATGGATAATTAGGTAGAAAGGATGTTTGTAGACCATCTTGACTTGGTTGGAGTAATCAGGGGGAGCAGTGTTGAAATTATTCTCTTAGTCTACAGAAGCTGAGTGTGAAATATGACATGACTGCCAAAAAAATCCTAGAGTGACTCTAGGGCACAGGAAAAATTAATGTGAGCTCTTTATTTCCTGGAAAAAAATGATATTTGATCAGAATGCATTCAGTCCTGTGGTTTTTGTTTTTATTTTTTAAGTTTTTTTAATACTCACATATTTTTAATTATTTGTGTTCACTCTTATGAATGTCATGATCCTCACAAGTCTTCCTAGAGCATAGGTATTGTTGCTTTGTTTTGTGTCAACACAGCATCCATTCACATTTTCAAAAATTATAATCAATAGTCAAATAAAGACAACATAAAATATCCTTTTACCTAGTCTGATATGACTATTCTATCATCTTCTTTTTCCAAGAAGAGTATGTAAAATATACAATCCTTTCCTCATTTAGGGGAAAAAATCCTTTTTTGTATTTTGTGTGAAATTTATTCTATCCCTACTGATTCATTCTCCTCCTTTTATATCTAGTTATTGAAATACTCAAATATGATATGAGGTTTTATTAATTCCTCTTATGTTTGATAAGAGGA